>NW_020172287.1:1421388-1474555 GCF_003031525.2 Neophocaena asiaeorientalis asiaeorientalis | reverse complement strand
TTTTTTTTTTTTTCTGGTCCTTATCTATTTTTGGTAAGATAGTTATCTTAACTTCATGGAATAAACTGAAAAATGCTTCCTTCTGTTCCTATTACCTAGAAGAATATGTATGATGTTAGAATTGTCTGCTTGTCTGAGCCTGGTATTTTATTTGTGGACTATTTTGAATTGCAAGTTCAATTCCTTTCATGATTATAATTCTAACTAGGTTTTCTATTTCTCCTTATGTAAATGTTGACAAATTTTATTTTTCTAAGAATTTATTCATTTAATTATTTTCAATTTTTTGGCATTAATTTGTTCATATTATTTATTTATAAACCTTTTAATCTCTACCTTTTCAATATTAAGTTCTGCTTTTTATTCCTAAAGTAGTTGATTTGTACGTCCTGTCTTTAATCCTTGATCATTATTACCAGAGTCGGTAAATATTAAATGAACTTTTGGCTTTGTTGATCTTTTAAAATTTCTTTTCTATTAATTAAATTCTATCCTTATAAATAATATCGGTTATTTATTTCCTTCTACTTTCTTTGGGTTTACTCTGTTACATAGTTCATTAATTTATTTTCAAACTTTTTTCTTTTCTAATTTTTGTATTTAAGACCATAAGAACCTCCAAGCACTTCCTTGACTGCATTTCACAAGTTTCGGTAAGTGGTATTCAATTATAAGTATTTCCTAATTTTCAGTATGATTTTCGACCTGTAAGCTATTTAGAAGTGTGAGTTTTTGCATTTCAAATGTATGTTTTAAATTAATTTTTAGATGTTGATTTCTAATTTAATTACCTGTAGTTAGGTTAGATTAATTACTAAATCTATTCAATTTCTTATTCTTCCTTAATGGCCCTATATATCATCAATTTTCATAAGTATGTCATAGTATTTGAAAAGAATGTGAGTTGTTCAATTGTTGGGGGAACAGAGATATATGTGTGTTACTTAGATCAAGCTTGTTTATTGTATTATTCAAATATTCTATATATTATTGTTTTCTTTTCACTACTGATCTATTAAGTACTGAGACATGTTCAATGTTCTCCTTAGGATGGGGGCTTTGTCAATTTCTCCTTGAAGTTATGACAACTTTTGCTGTATTAACCTGGTTAATTGAAATTTTACATTTTTATAATATTTATATGATGACCTTTCTTTATCCAGTAATGTTTTTTAAAACATTAATAGTAGGAAGCCAACTATCTACATAGAATTATAATTCTTTATAAATAAAAATTTTAGTTTAAATTGATTTAGGAATAGAGAAAGAATTGTTATATTTGGGCATTTTGGTAAGAATTTAAAGGCTTTGAGTTCTCTTCTCTTTTACCGGTAAAACCTTGTGTTAAAAGTTTGCCTAGGCTTTCCCTGGTGGCACAGTGGTTGAGAGTCCGCCTGCCGATGCAGGGGACACGAGTTCGTGCTCCGGTCCGGGAAGATCCCACATGCCGCGGAGCGGCTAGGTCCGTGATCCATGGCCGCTGAGCCTGTGCGTCCGGAGCCTGTGCTCCGCAATGGGAGAGGCCACAACAGTGAGAGGCCCGCATATCACAAAAAAAAAAAAAAAAAAAAGTTTTCCTAATGTTATTAGAAATGGTACCTAGCCTAATTCCAACAGATAAAAATAGACAACCCTGTCTTAAAAACTGATAATGGGATTCCAGAATTGTCAGATTAGATAATTCAGGCCAAACATCCTGTTAAAAGCAACTAAAAAGACTGAACAAGGAAAACGAAACTCTTGAAAGTATCAAATAGCTAAAAGGATATTTAGAAATTCTTAGCCAACATCAGGGAGAGGATTAGAATCCAGAGAGGTGAACCATGGCCACTGGAAAACTTAAACAACATTATCAACCAACTTGACCTGACATCAACAGAACACTCTACCCAATAATAGCATAAAACACATTATTTTCAGACACACACGAACTATGTATGGGTAAACCATATACAAGGCCATAAAAAAAGTCTCAATACATTTAAAAGGATTGAAATAATACAAAGTAGTTCCTTTTTTAACCACAGTGAAATTAAATTAGAATCAACAAAATTAAAAAATTGGGAGATACCCAAATATTTGGAAAATTTAAAACGCACTTTTAAATAATCCACAGACCAAAGAAATCACAAGTGAACTTTTAAAATATTTGAACTGAATGCAATGAAACACGACATATCAAAATTTATGGAATTCAGCTAACATAGTTCATGAGAGAAATTTTATAACTGTGAATGGCTATATTAGAAAACAAAAAGGGTCTCAAATCAATAACATAAACAAATGTAAGCTTTCATGTTAAGAAACCAGAAGAAGATAACTGCTTCTAGGTTACTGGATGACCTTGAGGCCTTGGGAGCAAGACGGTGGTTCTCTGGAGGCTGAGTGTCCTCTATCATACCCAAGGAGACTGAGGTCTGTTCCTTCAAACCCAGTGGTCATACCTGCTCATGTCTCAGCATTTCTCCAGGACCAGCCCACCCCAGAATGTTGTGGAGCACAGCACATTTACTTGTTACCCAGCTGCCATCCTGGTTCCACAGCTGCATCTCTACCCTGGACTGGTGAGAGGGTTGTCAGTGTTTGCTCCTGGGCCTGCTTCCAGCTGTGTGTTTGAATCCTTGCTCTGTGATGGACTCCTGGCTTCAGCCCATGTTCTACATAGTCACTGGGGCCTTGGACAAGTTGTTACTGACTCTGTCTGTGCGGTACATCTCAGAAAGCTACCAAGGCAGGCCTTTCAGATGCTCAGCTCTAAACTTTGCTGTGCCTTGTTATTTCAGCTATCATGATGTGGGCATCTGAAAGCTGTTGTCATGCTGTGGAAGCCCTGGGCTTTATGACTTAAGAACTTCTTAAGAACTGGTTGTACACCTCTTTGCCTCTGCTCTGCCATGCCACTCCACTGACAATAAAGAGGAAATAACATATAAGCCATTGGTGAGACAAACCTTTATCCTAATCACATGGTTATTTTCAGAGGTTAATCTTTGAGGACAAGGTTTGAGAGGACTTGTATCTGAGAAATTGTAAGACTGAGTTCTGCGTTCCGATGCGTTAATGGGGTTGTCTCCCAGCTTCTCACAAGACTCAGAGTATAACTTAACATTATATATGAGCTTTGGCCTTTTAATTTATCAACCTCTTAGAGTAAATTCAGCTTTCTTACTATCAATACATGATCAAGCTTCTACATTTGTCTTGAGAATGATGAATAAGGGAAAGACTGTTAATTCATAAGTAAAGATTTTGCAGAAAATTAAACAGTGTTTAATTTTTGAAAACTTCCTCCTCTGTTTAGTTGGTACCAGCTACTGATAGTTACATGTCCTGGGGAAACTTTAAAATTGGGAAGTGCTGATATCTCACATTACTAATTTCTAAATCATAGGAAGAAGAGTGTGGAGAGGTTCTAAATATAGATAAGTCCCATTTAGGGAAGAGGTCCCCCTTGCTGATGTGTCAAAATATTGCAGATTCTAAACTAAGACCTGATCCTCAAATGTGTTTATTTGTCCTAAAATAACCTGTCCACAAATATAAAACTATTGGTAATAAATTATTATTTTCCCACTGTGGGACTTTCTGATGTGAAAATATGTTCTATGAAAATAAAGTTTAAAAAACAAAAATGCTGGCTTAAAAAAAAAAAGAAACCAGAAGAGCAAACTAATCTCAAGCAAGGAGAAAAAAGGAAATATATTAGATGAAAACTGAAAATAAAAAATAGAAAAGCAAGAGAGAAAAATCAGTGAAACCAAATATTGGTTCTTTGATAAGACCAACAAAATTGAAAAAGCTTGAACTAGATTAACCAAGAAAAAAAGAAAGAATACAAATTTCCAAAATAAGTAGTAAAAAAGAGGATGTCATTACTAACTCTAAAACAAACAAAAAGATTATAAGGGAATACTATGAATAACTGTGTGCCAACAAATTAGATAATTTAGATGAAATGGACAAATTCCTAGAAAGACACAAACTACCAAAACTGATCCAAGAAGAAATCGACCTATAATACGTAAAGAAACTTATTTGTAATTTAAAATCTTGGTATAAGAAAAAGCTCAGGCCAGATGTCTTCACTCATGAATTCTATCAAACATAAAAATAAAAGAAATAATATCAATTCTTCACAAACTCTTCTAGAAAACAGAATAGGAGGGAACACTTCCCAATGCATTCTATGTGGCCAGCATTCTCTGATACCAAAGCCAGACATGATGAGAAAACTATGGGATATAGGTACAATCACCCTCAACAAAAAATATTAAGAAACCAAATTCAGGAATAGAGAAAAAGAATTACAGACCACGACCAAATTGGATGTAGATCTGGAATGCAAGGTTGATTTAACATTTGAAAATCAGTTAATACAATGACAAAAGGATAAATGACAAAAAACACATGACCATCTAAATAGATGCAGAAAAAGTATTTGACAAAATCCGATACCACTCATGATAAACACTCTCAGTGAACTAGGACTATAAGGTACCTTCCTTCATCTAAAGAAGTGTATCTACAAAAAGCCCACAGCTAGCATCATACTTCATGGTGAAAAACTGTATGCTTTTCCCATGAGATCAAGAGCAAGACAAGGATACCCATTCTTGCCACTTCTATTCAGCATTGTTTGGAAGTTCTAGCCAGTCCAACGATGAAAAAAAGGAAGTCTAGACGGAACAAGAAGACATAAAACTATATTCATAGACGGCATGATCCAGTATGTAGAAAATACTAAGGAATCCACACCAGGGGGCTTCCCTGGTGGTGCAGTGGTTGAGAGTCCCCCTGCCGATGCAGGGGACACGGGTTCATGCCCCGGTCCGGGAAGATCCCACATGCCGTGGAGCGGCTGGGCCCGTGAGCCATGGCCGCTGAGCCTGGGTGTCTGGAGCCTGTGCTCCGCAACGGGAGAGGCCATAACAGTGAGAGGCCCGCATACCGCAAAAAAAAAAAAAAAGAATCCACACCAAAAACAAAACAAAAACAAAAAACAAAACTAATTAATATGTTTAGCAAGTTGGAGAACCCAAGATTAGAATAACAAAAAACTATTGTACTTCTATATACTAGTAATGAACAATCTGAAAATAAAATTAAGAAAACATATTTCTATTTACAATAGCATTGAGAGAATAAAATGCTTAGAAATAAATTTAACAAAAAATGTGCAAGACTTGTATATCAAAAACCAAAAAATGTTGCTGAGAGAAATTATAGAAGATCTAAATAGATATTCTGTGTTCATGGATTGGAGGGCACAATACTGTCAAGATGTCAATTTTTCCCAAATTGATCAATAGATTCAGTGTAATCCTCTCAAATTCCAGGAGGCCTTTTTGAAAAAATTGATAAGCTGATTTAAAAATTTATGTGGAGGGCTTCCCTGGTGGCGCAGTGGTTGAGAGTCTGCCTGCCGATGCAGGGGACACGGGTTCGTGCCCCAGTCTGGGAAGATCCCACATGCCGCGGAGCTGCTGGGCCCGTGAACCATGGCCACTGAGCCTGCGCATCTGGAGCCTGTGCTCTGCAACAGGAGAGGCCACAACAGTGAGAGGCCCGTGTACCACAGGAAAAAAAAAAAAAGTATGTGGAAATATATACAAAGACTCAGAAGAGCCAAACAATTTTCAAAAAGAAGAACAACTGAGCTATTTGTAATGAGGTGGATAGACCTAGAGTCTGTCATACAGAGTGAAGTAAGTCAGAAAGAGAAACACAAATACCATATGCTAACACATATATATGGAATTTAAGAAAAAAAAATGTCATGAAGAACCTAGGGGTAAGACAGGAATAAAGACACAAACCTACTAGAGAATGGACTTGAGGATATGGGGAGGAGGAAGGGTGAGCTGTGACAAAGCGAGAGAGAGGCATGGACATATATACACTACCGAACATAAGGTAGATAGCTAGTGGGAAGCAGCCGCATAGCACAGGGAGATCAGCTCAGTGCTTTGTGACCGTCTGGAGCAGTGGGATAGGGAGGGTGGGAGGGAGGGAGACGCAAGAGGGAAGTGATATGGGAACATATGTAATATGTATAACTGATTCAATTTGTTATAAAGCAGAAACTAACACACCATTGTAAAGCAATTATACTCCAATAAAGATGTAAAAAAAAGAACAAAGTTAAAGGAGTTACACTTTCTGATTTCAAAACTTACTAAAATCCATAATACTCAAGACAGTGTAGTACTAGTGTAAGGAAAGACATATAGATCAATGAAACAGAATTTAGAGAAAAACCTGATTTTGGAACATACGCCAAGGAAAAGGTAGTCTTTTAACAGGGACTACAGGGAAAAGGTAGTCTTTTAACAAATGATACAGCAAGGTGGATATCCACATGCAAAAAAGATGAGTTTAGATCCTAACGTCACACCACATTCAAATACTAAATCAAAATGGAGAATAGCCCTAAATGTGAGAGCAAAAACTATTCAATTTTTAGGGAAAAAAAGTAAGAGGAAATTTTCATGACCTTTGGTAATTTAGTGGAGAAAGGAAAATCTTTTCAAAAAACAGTGCTGCAACATTTGGATATCCATATGCAAAAAAATGAACTTAGATCCATATTTCACTTCATATACAAAAATTAACTCAAAATATAGATATAAAATCTAAGAATATAAAACTTATAGAACAAAACATATAAGAAAATCTTTGTGGCCTTAGGTTAGGCAAAGATTTCTTAGACACAACATGAAAAGTACAGTCCATGAAAGAACAAATTGATAAGTTGAACTTTATTAAAACTTATGCTCCTCAAAATACATTGTTAAGAGAATGAGGAGATAAGCCACAAACTGGTAGAAAATTTGCAAAGCATGCATCTGATAAATTACTTGTATTTGTAATATATAAAGAACTCTCCAAACTAAATAAGAAAACAAATAACGCAATGAAAATTTGGCAAGATTTGACATACACCTCACTAAGGAAAATTGATCAATCTATATCTCTCTATCATCTATCTATCTATTGATCAATCTACATCTATTTGTTGATCGAGTGATTTATCTACCTATGGCAAGCAAGGATATGAAAAGATGCTCAACATCATTATTCAGTAAGGAAACGCAGATTAAAACTACAATGAGATATCTACTAGATATCTTTTAGAATGGCTAAAATTTTAAAGATTGACCGTATCAAGTGTTGGTGACAGTGTAGGTGAACTGGAAGTCTCATATGCTGCTGGTTAAAAAGTTAAACATACACCTCCCATATGATCCAGCCATTCTACTCCTAGGTGTTTTGCTTAAAGGAATACATACACCATACAAAGGCCTATACACAAATGATCATAGATCTTTGTTTGTAAAAGCCACAAGTTATAAACAACCCAAATGTCCATCAGCTGCTGAATGGATAAACCAACAGTAATGTATTCATACAACAGAATACTACTAAGTAATAAAAGGGGATGAACTACTGATATATGCAATAACATGTATGAATGTAAAAAATAATTATACTGGCTGGAAGCAGCAAGAGAGAGTAAATACTGTTTAATACTATTTTTATGAAATTCTAGAAAATGAAAACTAATCTGTAGTGACACAAAGAAGATCAGTGGTTGCTTGGAGATAGGAATGAAGGGGAGGGAGATTACAAAGGGGTGGGAAGAAACTACGGGGTGTGATGGGTATATTCACTATCTTGATTGTGGTGATAATTTCCCATTTGTATATATTTCAAAACTTGTCGAATTGTACACCTAAGTATGCGTGGTTTATTGTACGTCAATTATACCTCAAAATTATTTTTAAATTAAGCTTGTATTTTGTATATCTTTTTGCTTTTTTACTTTTCTATTAATTCCTTTATATTTTATTAGTCCATGATGAAATGAAAATTTTTTAAATTTATCTTTCATCACATAGAGCTTGAGACCACTATTCTAAGGATTTGCACTGTTGGAAAGAAGGTCACTTTAAGAAGCATAATAGATTATGGTAAATTAAGAGTGTGTGTTGAAATGTCTTGAATACTCATTAAAATAAAAGAAAAGTAGTATGTAGCTTCAAAACTAACATAGGGCTAAGATGGAATGGAAAAAAAAGCACCCAATCCAAAGGAAGGCAAGAAAGAAGAGAAAAAACAATTACAGATCACAAATAGCACAAAAGAAGGTAGATATAAGGGCACTGGTGTCAGTGATGACATTAAATGTAATAGACTAAATGGTCTAATCAAAAGATTAAAGTGTTAGATGATATTGAAAATTATATGTTTACAAAGTACAAATAGCACACATAAGATCTAGGAAATCTGCAAGTAAAAGAATGGAAGAAGTTATATTGTGCAACCACTAACCAAAAAAAAAAGCTGATATAGCTATACTAATATTCGGGGGGAAAACTTCAAATTTTTTTTAATAAAATTGATCAGTTCATAAGGATGAAAGGATAATGTTACCAACAAGAGATACAATTAGAAATTTGGGGGCTTCCCTGGTGGCGCAGTGGTTGAGAGTCCACCTGCCGATGCAGGGGACACGGGTTCGTGCCCCGGTCTGGGAATATCCCACATGCCGCGGAGCGGCTGGGCCCGTGAGCCATGGCCGCTGAGCCTGCGCGTCCGGAGCCTGTGCTCCGCAAAGGGAGAGGCCACAACAGTGAGAGGCCCGCGTACCGCAAAAAAAAAAAAAAAAAAAAGAAATTTGTATGCTCCCATTATGAGACTTCAAAATAGTAAAATAGCTTATTTTTTAAAAAGAAGGGCAAAAATGGATAAAACTGCAAGGAGAAATAGAAAAATCCACAATCAGTGGGAGGTATTAAAACAACTCTCTATCAAATTAATAGAACAAGAAGAAAACTAAGTCAAGATACAAAAGATCTGAATAATAAATTAACCAATTTGACATCACAGACCTATATAGAATACTGTATTCAACAATTGCCAGTTGTGGGACTTTCCTGGTGGTCCAGTGGGTAAGACTCTGCATTCCCAATGCAGGGGGCCCGGGTTTGATCCCTGGTCAGGGAACTAGATCCCACACGCATGCCACAACTAAGAGCCTGCATGCCGCAACGAAGATCCCATGTGCCGCAACCTGAATAAATAAATAAATAAAAAACAATTACCAGTTGCATATTCTTTCAAGCACATGTGCAATAAAAACAAAACGAAACAAAAAAACTGACCACATCATGGGCCATGAAGCCAGCCTCAACCAACTTCAAAGAGTTGGAATATTCCCCAAAATGTTTTCTGACCACAATAAAATAAGCTAGAAATCTATAACAATCCATAACCAGAATACCCCCTAATGTTTGGAAATTAAGCAACATGCTTAATAACTCTTAGGTAAAAGAGGAAGTCACAATGGAAGCTAGAAACTAGTTGGAATGAAATGACAAAAAATGTATGAAATATCAAAATTTGTGGGGTGCAGCTACAGCTGTATAGATGGAAATTTATAGCCATAAATGCATGGAGTTTTAAAAAAGAAAGGTGGAAAATCAGTGATCTAAGTGTTCACCTAAAGAAACTAGAAGAATCTTATTTGAACCAAGGCATTTGTTGCTTCGGTGCCCCATGGGGCACTCACACACTGTCTCTGTGTAACTTTTATGTGTACTTGAGGTTAGTCCCTGAGGGAGCCCCCAAAGATGAAGCAACAACAGTGTGGGGTCATGAGGTTCGGGGGGAACTGGCTACACAGCCTCTAAATGGGAGTGTACTGTGTTCTCCTGGGCTAAGAATTCACAGTGGAGTATAAACCCCTGGGTATGACCATGGCATGGCTGCTCTGTGCATGCAAATCAGGGACTCACACGGTGCCCAGAGGAGGGAGTGGTGGCCAAATCCTCAGTAATGACATCATTTGGCTCCTCCTAACCATTTATCAACATTCTTCAGGAAGCATGGATTGGGCCTTCCTTACCACTTCCTCTACAACCCAGGGCCTGTTTTCTAAAATAACCTTGCTGGGTTATCCAGTTATTAGTTACCTTTGCCAGGTATTTAGTCTCAGCCAGTTTCTGCTCACCCAAGGCTCTTTCTCTCCACTGCTAACACACACATTCACACATACCCATTCCGAATTCCTCTTCCCCGTTGTAAATAACTAACTGTACTATAAAAACAGAGTCAAGGGGCTTCCCTAGTGGCGCAGTGGTTAAGAGTCTGCCTGCCAATGTAGGGGACATGGGTTCGAGCCCTGATCCGGGAAGATCCCACATGCTGTGGGGCAACTAAGCCCGTGCGCCACAACTGCTGAGCCTGTGCTCTATAGCCTGAGAGCCGCAACCACTGAGCCCACATGCTGCAACTACTGAGCCCGTGCACCTATAGCCTGTGCTCCGCCACAAGAGAAGCCACCGCAATGAGAAGCCCGTGCACCGCAACAAAGTGTAGCCCCCACTCTCCACAACTAGAGAAAGCCCTCGCGCAACAACGAAGACGGAATGCTGCCAAAGATAAATAAATAAATAAATAAATATTTTTTAAAAAAGGAGTCAAAACAAATTATAGCAAAGAACAAGGATAAATACTGTGTATTCCTAAGCCACATATAACCCCTGTACAAACTAATAAGATTTCTGATTGTTCCCTCTCCCCGGCACTGTGTACACATTGCCTGATTCCTACTTGGTCAGGGTAGCAGAAGAAATCACCTCTTCTGTCCTTCAACCTCCCTCCTCCCCAATACCTGCTAATATCAGAGGGCCAGAGAGCATGCACCTGTCTTTAAAAGTAGAATACTGATTGTAAGTAGGGTTACCAAATGTAGCAAATAAAATTTCAAGATTCTCAGTTAAATGTGAGTTTCAGAGAAACAAAAAATAACTTTTAGTATAAGTGTGTTCCATTTTCATACTCAAAAGTTATTCACTGTTTTTCTGAATTTAAAATTTACCTCAACACCTAGTATTTTTTTTCTGGAAACCCTAATTATAAGAGAGAAGGGATTGCAGTCAGGGAGGAGGAGGTGTCTCCTCCTGGAACTAAGGTTGACTTGGGAGCCTTTGGCTAAGTCGTGTTGCCTGGAGAACTGACTCCATGGGGAGCTGGGAGAGAGGTCGGTCCTTCCGGGCACCTCTCGCCCCTCATGGGATCCTGACTTGTGCAGCCTTGGCTCACTGCCTACTGGTGTCCCTCCACATCTCTTGGCTTTGTGAGGGAAGCATATCCTTCTGTCTGCCCAAGTTTAGGCTGGGAATGGGGGACAAGTGTAGTCAAGGTAACAAACAAACACAGGCATGATGTGCAAAAACACAGACATTTTGACTTTAATAAGTTATAAAACCAAGGAGCCAAATTTTACTATACAGAAAAACAAACGTACTGATTGCTGTCATCAGTAAGATAAAATGTTGTGATGTGAGTTCAGCACCAAAATGACCCATGTGGCAGCTGCCTGTCAGACAGGAGTACATAGTCGTAATGCTTCATCTGATAAAGACTTTGCTATTGAGCACCATTTATAATATACTCCAGACAAACAAACAAACAACTTTAAAGTACACATGAAAGGCTTATACGTGAAATTCCATGGGTTTTCCAAAAGGAGTAGATCAGAGAGCCAGGACCCAAAACTCCAGCACTAGTCTTACCACGAACATGAAGTGACTCTTGGGCCCCTCAGCTGACTTTGCAGAGCAGTGGACAAAGAGGACCTCTGAGTCTCAACCTGGTGTTGGGAAACCTTGGCTCAAAGACATCCTCTGCCTTCCCCAGCCTGCAGAAGCCTCTCAGCCAGCTCTGGAAGCTCCGGACTGTTGCTAATCCAGCTCTCCACCTGTCTCAAGCTCAGTGGAAATTTGCAGTGTCTCAGAGCGGGTGAACACTGCCCTCATACAGAGAGACTTCTGAGGACCATCTAGTCTAGAGAACTTTGTGGATATATGGCCCAAGGCACTGAGTATGGCATATGGGGCCGTGGCCGCCTGGCCTACAGTTCCCAGAGGGCATCTTTCTTCCTGCAGCAGAAGAGAGATCCCCCTGGGTGTGTCCCACCTGGGGCCCCTCCCTAAAGTCTTCCAGCCCCCAAGACACACAGCCCTGCTCTGCTGTGATCTGAGAAGGGAGTGTTCCCATTCTGTGGCCCCCAAGCTGGGTAAACTGAGTAATACTCTGGCTAGGGTTAGTGCGGAGCTTCCTCAACATTCTAGGATGGACCCAAGCAAGCACTGCCCAGTCCTTCAGCCCGTGAGTAGCACCAGCTGCCATGGGTTCAACCAACGAGGGAAAGCCATGGATACATTTCCTAATGATAAAGAGACGAGGGTGCAGAAGTGCTTCACACTACATCTTGTTAAAGAAGTGATACTATGAGACAATTCAGAAAGGTTTCTCCAGTTTGGTTCTTAGGAGCCAGCAAGCTCCTTGGAGACACTGGGACATGTATGAGCAAGTGTGGAACATGGTGGCAGAGGGGAGAGAGGTAGGCTACGCTGGGGAGATGGGGAGGCTAGTTTTCAACCATTTCGAAGGTTAAGCATCATCCCAGATGTCCCTTCACTTTTCTTACCCCCTTCCTCTGTCCCTTGGACCACTTGCAGAGGTTCACACACACACACATGCACAGGTTCCGATAAAGGTTTTTAGCACCTATCCCGAGCCCAGTATTCTCATCCACAGAATGGGGAATGAAATAAGAAAGAGTTCTCTAAGATCTATGACTGGTGAGAATACAAAGGCTTTAGAACTTTCCTGGACGTGAAAAGCTTAAGAATTACATGGCAGGCTAGGCCCAGCTAAGGAGCTAATGTGCTTGGGTCTTGTCATTTTGGGAAGTTTAAGCTGCATGTTCACACACACAAAAAAGTGAGCCTTGCCCACTCACTGGACTTTCCAGCAGAGTGCATGCCTCCCTCATCCTTCCAATGCACTTGGGGAAGGGGAGAGCCTCTCTGGGGAGCCCCGGGTCTGAGGCCAGGCTGGCCAGAGGCGACAAGCAAGGCCAGGGTTAGTGAAGAAAACAGAGGCCTGGGAGAGCCTGGGAGTGCCAGCTGGCCACCACACTCATCTTCATCACCTGCCTCACCACCTCGAAGACTGGAGTTCATGGCCTCCACTTCACAGCACCCATCTTAGTGACTGGTCACTTAGTAAATAAATCATCGTTTCTCCCAAGAGTCCCATGGGGCTTGTGTCTCAGTCTGCAGATTGGCAGGAAATGTCCTGCGTCTCCAGCAGGGTTGTCACCACAAGGAAAAGAAGATTCCCAATCACTTGCTCAGAAACTTGGGGCAAACGTTTTCTCTCTCCGAGTTATCCCTCCTGCCTTCCCTCATCAATGGGGGTTGTAGAACCTCTATATTCCTCTCCAACCCACACTCCACCTCAGTACAGGACATATATATATATATATATTTTTTTTTTCTTTTTACATTATTCTCCCTCTTTGTTTTCCCCAAACCTTCTGGAATCAGGAATCTGACTTCATCTCCACAACACAGGAGTTGCCATCCCATGGAATATCTCTATAAGCAAGAAAAAAAAAATGCTATTGATGCTATCTTTTATTAGAACTTTCCGAGCATCTCTTTCTTCCTCATCTCATCAATGAGCTCTTGGATTCTTTGGTTCCTGGTCTTTTCGTATGGGCTCGGTCGTCGAGGGATTAGGTTGGGTGGCTGGACTTCATCCTCCAGGCCCTGGATTTTGTAGGGCACATCCACAGCGTTGGTTTCCGGATGGTCCTCGGTGGCACTGGTGCTGGAAGTATTGAGAGGCACCTCCAGGGGTGTGCCTGGCGGAGGCTGCACCTCCATGACTAGAGTGGGCACTGGGAGGGTGGGCATGAGCTCTTCAATGTCATTGTGCTTCCCAGAGGGTGGTTCTGCCCTGTCGTCCACATTGGTGAGGTTGTCTTGCAGGTTACAGGATTTGCAGCACAGCTTATTGTAGCCTGGGATGGAGCAATAGCGAGACAAGACTTCCATCCTACAGAACATTGACTTGTCACCTTGGCAGCGGCCCTCTGAAAGAGAAAAGTGGGACAAATAACCAAAGGACAGATAAGGGGGACCTTGTTCCCCCACAGGAAGCAGTTTTCTGGAGGAGGCATTTGAAAGAGCCCAGAGACAGCACAGAGGCAAGCGAGCTCACACAGAAAGCCTGTGTGGTTTTGATATCCGGCAGCCCTTGGGCAGGGTGGATCCGGGGACCCCACCCTTGAGTGCTGCCACACAAGCTGTGAGCAATGCTCCCCTCCTCCAAGCAGGCCCTGACTGAGTGCAAATTTTTCAGTATCTCTCAAAGTCTGAGACAGAAATGAGGCCTGTCTATTCTCAGGGAGTGATTCCAAGCTCATCTTAAAGAATGGGACTTTATCAGATGTTCACATTTGATATCCCAGTGGTAACCCCAATGACATTCTTTGGCACAGTTTGACTCTACAGTAATCTTTAAGCAGTAACTATAACAAAATTAAACCTAAAAGAACCAATTCCTAGCATGCAAAAGAGCACATCCCGGAGCCTTGGCTGTGGCCTCACCATACTCTTCCACATTTTGTTCCCATCCTCACCCAAACTCTCCAGATGATCTTTGTTTCTGAAAAGGGACTAAATAGAAATCAAAAATCATGCAGACTTATCTGGGATTTCTTCCACTTGCCTCAACTTACTTGAGAGCCTTATGTCCTGCCACCGCTCCATCCACCACATGGCCCTGCCACATTGAGCTTCTGGACATTTTCCAAAGTGCTCCAGAACTTGGTGCCTTCACATAGACTAATTCTTCTGCCCAGCACATCCTCCCCTTTCTTTCCCACCCAAGATCTGGTCATCCATGGTCTGTCTTGTATGGAGAGCCCTGACTCTCTGCAGAGGCCATCGTTGTCTCTCTCTTTCCCTCTTTCCTCATGGCTGTCTTCTCCCTGGCCTGGCTCCAACCCTGGCTGCAGCTGTCTTCTTCCTGAATTTTTACCCCCTTCCCTTTCCCTTAACACCTAATTTCACACACAACACAAAAATTGAGATGATTTACAAAAATTCATTCAACATAAAAGAATAAGTCATTTAACAGTATAACGGGGGATATTTGGTCCATTATAAATTCCTGATCACTGACTTCAATGGGCCCAACCCTCCAGCTATGTTCCCTGCTCAGTCACTCTCTATTCTTCATAATGGGCGTTTCAAACTTTTCCCACATAAACCTCTGCTGTGCCCTCCTTTCCCCTCAGTCTCCCAGGTGAACTCATCTCCTATTTAAAGGAAGGAAAGAGGGGAGGTGTGAAGGAAGGAGGGAGGGAAGGGGCAGCCACTGATGGGGACCACATCTGACATGGTTACTCTGTGCATTAACACAGGGCACGTTCTACATCTGCATGTGAAGCTATGCTAGCTCACTGAAATTTCTCACAGTAACAGACAGGCAGGCCCTCTCCCATTCAGGGCCTGTGGTTCTGACATCTGCCATCTGCATGGCCAGTGCTCCAGCTTATAATTTTCCCTTACAGGCTGGCAACCTACTTAGTTGGACACCAACCTCAAACTCCCGGAGCTTCAAACACTTGGACACAGCAGGCTACTAGATACCTCTCAACTCCTGTTGTCCCAAAAGTGGATTCCACATGTCTGGCCCAAGCCCATGGCCTTCACTGGCACCACCCATCTCAGAGAATGGCCCTTCATGTGCACAAGCCAGACCCCGGGCATCCCCTGTGCGGTCATCTCCAGGTCTGTCAGTATTTCCCCTGATGCTCTCAGATGTGTCCACGCTCCCCTCTCTCCTGCCTCCACAGTGCCAAGCTACCTTGCCTCTTGGCTGCAACACGGTAAGAGCTTCCTTTCTGCCTGCCTGTCTCCATTCTTCCTCCTTCTTATCTAGCTATCCTGCTGCAAGCAGAATGATGTTCTTCAGCCGGAGATGTGACCTTGTCACTGTCCAGACTGAAGCCCTTGTATTGCTCCTCCATTGTTTTCAGGGCGAGGACCCGTCCCTTTCACCTCTCCAGTCTCATTCAGGCCTTGATTGCCTTGCTCTGCAGTGTGCTCTCTGTGGCCACAGGGCCTTTGCACATACTGTGCCTCCCCTCTTCCTCTTATCCCTGAGGCTCAGCTGAAACACATCTTCCTCAGGCAAGCATCCCTTGACTTCCCTTGCAGGTTAAATCCCCCAGTATGTGGTCTTATGGTGCCATGGGTCTCCCTTTCCCAGCATTCCCTCCCAGCTACCAAGTCCACATTTGGTTGTTGGATAAGGTAACTAATGCCTGACTTTTTCATTATCTTGAAGCTCCAAAAGGCAGAGCCCCGAGCTCTATCTGGATGCACCTTTATACCAGAGCCTAGAACAGTGAATTGAAGAATGCATAAAGGTGAAAAAAAACAATGTGAATAATTAAGCAAGTCCAAAACGAGGAAATCATGGATTTTAGAATGTCAATGCTGCAGGGAAGAAGAATACACAGAGGCACGTATCATTAGAGAGGGACCCAACCTGGACTCTGAGCTTCTAAGTGGCCAAAATAAGGAGGAAACATGACTAGGTGCAGGACCCAGGGTATGAAGAGATAAGGACAGATAGGCTGTTTAGGGAAAGCCCTGGTCTTCCTAACCTTGAGATGGAGAAATAGGCCCACATGTGGAGGGGAAAGGCAGATGGCCTTGTGCTGAGGGTCGATTCCAGAAATCAGACTAAAAGATGCTGAGATGTGGCTTTCAGGGTTTTAAAACCTTGGATAAAATTTTACACAGATACCCAATATCTGAGACAGATGAAACCAGAACAGTCCTGTTTGAAGCTGGGCGGGTCATGCTCAGAGCCCCTGCTCCCTTCTCCCCTCCTGGTCCCTCCCCCCTCCCTGGCAGTCACTGGGGTAAGCGAGTGGAAACCACCATGACAGCCCTCAAGGAGACACAGGGGGGCTTTGGTAATACTAGGTGCAGCATCTCCCCCAGGCTTTGGCCATCAGCTGGGGCGGGGAGGCCAGAGGCATAGGCCTCAACAAGGATGCAGCCAGGCCTAGCTGTGCTGCTGGGACTGGGGTCACCCCTGCCACACAGACACCCTCTCCTGTCACCTGTGCCTCTGCCTTCACACAAATAACAAGCATCTCCCTCACTTGTCTTTCACCAGGCTGGGATCCGAGAAGCGGGTGTCACATCAGTCTAGGGTAAGGGTCTGCCAACCACTCTTGTGGGCCAAGTCAGTCCCTCCACCTAGTTTTGTAATCAAAGTTTTATTGGAGCAGCCCTGTTGGTGGCCTGCCCGCAGCTCTAGGCAAGGTTCCCTCAGCAGGTATTTCTCCTGATCTGTCTGGGCAAGGAGACTTAGTGGATGCAGTTCATCAGACACAGTTGTCTTGGTCTCCTGTCTCTTGAGCTGGGAGTCTTTCAATGATCAGAGCTCTGGGCAGGCTGACCCCAGCCACAGCTACTGTGACCCCCACCCGAAGGCTGGCATCTGGAACCCGGCCCTGTGCCCTGATGCCCATCTCCATGGCGCTGGGTGGTCGTCCTTTCTCATGACCTCCCTCCTCCCTGGAACAGGACCCCTTCATGGGAAAGGGAGGGAGAGATGCCCCCTGGCAGGACATGGCCCAGGCCCCAGATTAGGAGGTCCCTGGTTGGACCCTGACCTGCTGTGTGGTCCTTGTCAGCAAGGGGAGTGGACACACAGGCCCCTTGGCTCCTGAGGGTAGGCCTTGGGAGACAAGGCAGGCACAGCTGAGCGTACCCGTGTGTGAATGTTGCAGGCCAGGCACTCAGACCTTCGGCTGCCTTGCCCTTCTCCCAACCCAGACTCTCCTAAGACAGACCTGTTCCCTCCCTGAACAGGTAACCCAAGGCTGACAGCTGTGCCCGGAGCCAGGGTAGTGGCCTGATGGTGGCTCAGGGCATGGTGACCTGGACACTGTCTCAGCTACTAACCCCATATTCCCACTCCATGGGCTGGGATCCCAAAGATGGGGAGAAGCTCACATGGGGCCCTTTTCCCAACTGTGAGAACTTATCCGCAAGGAGACAGCCAAGGTGTTCCTGCAAGGTGCTTGTTTAGCACTAAGGATTCAAAACTCAGAATGCCGGTGGGGTGTCTGCACGAGCTGCTGTCACATTTTGAAAAATGCCTGAGGAGGGGGCACATGCCTCAGTGGGGGAGGGGCCCTCAGTATCTACGTTAGGCAGGGTAAGGGGGACAGAAAAGTCACTGGAATCAGAAACCAAGGAAGTAATGGACCAGAACAGCACCTGCATCCCTGCAGCACCGTTGGTCACAGAGATGAAGAGAAGGAGGCAGCAGTGTGCCAGACCCAAGCACCCAGTTTCACTGAACTTTTATTGAGTTTATTTGTGGGATGCATGACAGGAAGTCTTTCCACTGTTAGTAAGAGTAAAAGGTCATTTTCACAGTCACTTTGGCACACACTAACGTTGTCTCATAAAAAAACCAGAAAAGCAACGACAATGGAACCTATATAATACGTCATTGAATACATACAAAACACTAATAAAATATCCCTGATAAACCAAAGTGCATATAGACAGAGAGCACGATGCTCAGGACCGTATTGCACCTTCCCAGAGTCACTCATGTCACTCGCATTGCCTAAGTCAAAGTTGGAAGTTAACAGTCATGAGAATTAGTATGGGTTACACCGAGTATTTACATAACAGTAACTAGTGCCAGGGGAGGGCTGGGCGCTGTCCAGCGGGGATGCTATGAACAGGGGACGGGGCTGGGGAGAGTGCGGGGTGACCGGCGGGAGTGCTACACTGGTCACGCCCAGGGCCAGGCCAGTCGCCCTCTGGTGTAAGGCAGCGCCGGCAGCAGAGTGCCCGGGGCTCCAACAACAGTCAGTGCCGAAGGGCCGCTCAGGCCATGGAGCGGGTCTCCTTTCCACAGAGGTGAGCCCGTGCCTGGGGCCCTGTACGGACTGGACTGGGAAGCCTTACCCTTGACCAAAGGTGGATGAGCGGGCCACCTCCCTCTAGATTGCACTGCCTGCCTCCTGCCTGGGTTGCTAGCAGCCAATTCTGTTACCTTTCAACTTTAAGGCATCTTCTACATAGTTTTATCTAAGCAAAAAAGCGATAAAAATTGAGGTAATTCTGTAGTTGTTCACATGGGTAGGTGGCCGCATCCACGTGAGACAGCCTTTCACTCTCACTCTCTCGCGCCCATGCACGGGGTCGTGTGTGCACGATGAGAAAGGCCATTGGAGCGAATGGACAGAGAATGCAAGTGGTGGTGTGTCCTGATGTCCCACTGCGGGGACACGTCCCCTGCCTCCTCTGCTTGACCTGAACCCCCAAGGGGACAGGGTACGGGGGCCAAGGGTTGTGTGAGCTGGACACAAAGGCCACAGGAAGCAGGCCACAGTCACACGAGTCAGGAGGACACACAGCACAGGGTCAGCAGCAGCAGCAACAGCAGAGGTGGCCAGGGAGCCGCCGACACACTGCCGGAAACGGGCCGGGCGCCCAGGATGGCGAAACAAAACTGCACACCCGCGAGACCCCTCTGGCCTCGCCTCGCTGGTAAGCGGCGTTTGAAAGAGGACGGGCGGGCTCCGCCTCGATTTCCGACCCGCAGCTCCAGCCTGGAGGGATGTGGCCCCGCAAGGCGGTCACCAAGTGGTCACATTCAAACTTTGGCCTCTGGCCCCTCCAGCACCGCGACAGATCTTTGCCCCTTTAAAAGCCATCACCGCGAGGTCCTGGCACCCCCACAAGAGGCCGGTGCCCCGGGCCGTGCCGCTGCGAGACTGGCCCTCCCGGCCAGGCGGCTCCAAAGGGGACAGCCGAGCACAGAGGCCCGGAGAAAACAGATTCAACCAAGAGAGCGCTCAGGAAGAGTCAGGGCAGTTTTCCATAGAAAGAGAGGAGGGGAGCCCACGGCAAGCTCCACAAGGCGCAGGGCATGCACTGGAGGGCAGAGACAGAGTTATAAACGGGCCGGTTACTTGACGAGGTCTTCTGGACTGGTGAGTTGGGGTCTGGTCGGGACAGCCATTGAACTACGTAGCTCTTCTTGGAGGGATCGGAGATGTTTCCTAAAGGGAAAAGAAAGGAGTCTTGGCTGCTGGGGCACCAGGTCTGGGCACCCAACCCACCCACCCCAGGCAGAAGGGCTCCCTGGATTCTGGCATCCCAGGGAGGGGGTGACAGGAGGGCCCCAACTCCCCAGCGTGGCCTGCAAGACCTCCCTCGGCACAGATGGGCCCAAGCACCCTGTCCAGGCCCAGTCCTGCCTCTCCCACACCAAGCATCCGGGTCTCAGCTACGCAGAGTAGCTTCAGCTACTATCCCCATGCACAGGCCCTACGAGCGCCTCCTTATCTCTGTACTGTCCTCCAAGTCCCCACCGTGCCCTGCTCTGGGCTGAGCAGTGCCCTGAGTGCTGGCTCTGGAAGTGCAGGGAACAAGTGAATCCTGGATCTACCCTCTCCTCAGCTGGGGGAGGCACACCTGACCCCCCGAGCTCCCTGCTCTGCAGAAGGGACTCATGACTGGATCTACGTCTTCAGCTGTTGTGGGGACCGAAAGAGCTGACGTGTGTCCAGCACTTGGCCAGGCATCTACACGCAGCCAGCATTCTGGTTGCTCTCCTCGCAGGGCGGCAGGCGCCCCCTACTCATATAGGCACCCCCTACTCGCATGGGCATGGGCTGAGCCCCGATATGCAGTCACTGTGAATCCGGTTTCTGTCTCCCAGACCAAAAGGGAGTGCCAGGAAGGCAGGGATGGACTGAGTCCACGCCATCCTTCACTAGGGCCTGGCCTGGAGATGAGCATGGCAAATGCCAGTTCCTTCCATTTCCTGCCAGAGAAAGGTCCCAGCCTAGGCTTGGGCGGCTTAGCTTCTCCTTCAAGTTCACAGATGCTGAGTTCGACCAGTTGTGGGAAGAGCCGCATTTGCCTGGACTGCCCCCCTCCCCTGGGCTTGCTGCATGCAGAAGGCTTACGCGGACAGGGGCCAAGCCTGCAGATCCTGGCCGTCTCAGGCCGCTCCTCCCGGCAGACACCGAAGCTGTCGTCCATGGTTCGGCAGAGCACCGGCCGTTCCTGGGTGCCGTTGCCACAGGTTACCGAACACTGCAGGCAGAGCGTTACCAGTCAGGGCCCGCTTCCCATGTTAGGCTGGGTCTGAAAGGGCTCCCCAAGCAGGTGACCCCACAATACGTGAAAGGTGGGGAGGCACAAAGGGTAGAGGGTGAGCTAGAGGCCTGCCCTGCCTAGCCCTAGCCCCGGGCAGCTGCCTCAATCTCCTGGGCTCTAGAGTGAGTTAGAGAGAACAAATATGCAGGGCCAGATAGGGCCTGGCACTTCTGACTTCTCAGCGAGCACCTCCCTCCTCTGGCTAGAGGAGACCCAAGGCCCAGAAGAACTGCTATGCACTGGGGGCCACTGGGAAAGCTCTGCCTGGGTCCAGGAGGCTTCGGCAGAGGACCCTCCCTCCCTCTGGACACAAGGTTCTACACCACCAGCACCCTCACTGTCCCCTCCAGTCTCGGGCCCCCTTGGCCTCACCACATTGGGAGGGACCCGAATGAGCAGTCACGCCCGGACTCGTGGCTCTGCTCACAACTCAGCCCAGCCCTGCCAAAGGATGATTCTCAAGTGTTCGCCTTGTGTGTGACAAAGGGTTGACTCAGCAGACGGGGTTGCTCAAACCTGCCCAGTCCCAAGAAAGGCTTATTTTCAGGGCTGGCCCCTGGGCAACTCCTGGGAACCAAGTTCATGGAATGGTCTGTCTGATAAGAGCGTTTTTGCGTGCCTGAAGCCTTGGATCAGGCCGCACCAATTTGTTCAGTTGGTTTACACCAACAAGATGATTTATGGTGAGCATCTGCTTTCACTCTGGGGTCTGGGGCTTCAGTAACTGATGTCAGTCACGCAGGCACACAATGCCTACGTGACTGATCCCCAGTGAAGATCCTGGGCACCTAGATGTTTGTGCCTGGTTTCCTCCAGACTTCACCGAAACACTTTTTCCCTTTGCTGATTCTACGCTGTGTGCTTTCATTGTAATAAAGCATAACCATGACTACAGCAACTTCTGAGCAAATCTTTGAGCCCAAGGTTGGTCCTGGCAACTCCTGACCCACCAGGCCCGGAGGCTGGATGTCAGTGCTCACATCAGCTCAGCCCTGACCCCAGAACGGCTCCTGCAGCCCGAGACTATCCTTTCCAGCCCAAGTCTAAGCCCTCCCTTGCCCGTGTTTCCTCTTGCAAGCCTGACCGGCCTTCTAGCCGCACCTCTGGCCCCCAGAGACAAAAGCCCAGGCTTCCCTTTGTTTCCTGGAGCCCAGGCTGTCCCCAGTCTCCTGGGGGTCCTGTCCCCAGGAGCATGGGAGCCTCTACCCTGCAGAGTAAAGATACATATCCCACTGAGTTTCCCATAGCCATGTGGAACCACGGGTGCCCTGAGACCTACGGGACGTGGCCCAGGGCAAGAACTGCATCCAGGCCCAGGTGCAACGCCCTGGCCACTTCAGTCCCACCCAAGCTTGGTTTGGGGGCTGAGGACACAGGACCGGGGCACTGCTTACCTGGGACCAGGGTCCGGCCCGCCACCGACCGGGACAGAGCTCACGGTTGCAGGCCCGGCGGCCCTCGGGTCGGGCGTCATTGCAGTGCTTGGTGTGCACGGAGCGGGTGGTGTTGTTGTGTAGTGGCTGAACGCAGCGCACGGAGCGAACCTGCATGCCCGTCCGCCCACAGCTCTGACTGCATGCCTCCCACTCGCCCGTGACCCACCTGTCAGGGCAGAGCAGCACACGGTCAGCCCCTGGAGAATCACCCTGGCTGAGGCCCTGATGGACAGAAGCAAGGCAGCCTGCTCCTCCAGGCGCATCTTTACCTACGGTCAGGAAGGCGCCCTGGAGGCTAGCTGGGCCCCTGCCTGAGGTCCTGCAGACCCAAGCATGCCCACGGCTGGGAGATCCCGATTGGGGTGTGGCCATGGAGAGCTGGCCTCTGTCTCTTCTTAGGCTCCTGGCTCTGCCCTCTGGCCTCAGCTTCCGCTGACATCACCAACCCTTCCGGGCAGCAGCATGGACACCCTCAGCACCTGTCCCCGAATGGCCCCCACCTGCCTTTTACCCACCATCTTCCCCACTCAGGGTCCTGAAAAAGGAACCTGGGCCCAGAAATGCAGCCCTGTCAAACCCCAGAGCCAAAGGGGTCATGGCTGTGGCCATTCCAAGGCCTCCGCCTCTGGAATGAGCTGCTTGGGAAACATCTACCACGGGACCAGAAGCAAGCCCTGCACCCTCGGAGCCTCAGTTTCCCCATCTGAGCATTACCACTTGTTGTCATTTCTAAGATGCACATTATTGTTTCTGTCCAGCAGGTCTGAAGTAGGGGGGCACTGCACAGCCTGCAACATCTTAGACTCCATAGAACGTGGTGAGTGAGGAAGAATCGGTCAAACGTCTCAGGGCACGTGAGGCTCAGAGCATCCAGGGAACCCGATCCTGCACCACCCTCCACAGGAGCCCCAGGGCTCTCCCTCCCCTCCTCTAGTGGGGCTGGGGGGCCGGGGAGTCCTGGCACTCACACGGGCTGGGAGCACTCCTGTGGGTTGCAAGCCCGGCGGATGGCTTTAGGCTTCGAGAGGGAGTCGCAGAAGCCTCGGTGCACCATCTTGTGGTCCAGCCTCCGGCGGCAGCCATACTTGGTGAACTGGGACCCTGAAGACGAGAGCTCGAGGGGGCTCAGTGGGACAGTAGGGGCCCTCCAGCAGGCGTGGAGGGGTGGCTCCTCAGGTCACTTAGCCCTGTTCTCCCCGCCCTGCTAATGGGGTGGGGGGGTCGAGCAGGGACACATCTAGCCTGGTGTCTACCCAGCACCCCAGGCCAAGTGAGGGTGACAGGCCAGGGAGAGTAGCCCCCTTCTCTCCTGCCCTTTGGCTGGCTTCCTGGGGCAGGAGGGAAGGTTCTATTTCCTCTCCCACTGTTTAGTCATTTACTCCACCTTGAATTAATGTGCTCTGAGGACCTAGCTAAACATGGAATACAGTCTGCAAGGCTCCTCCAGCCAGTCTAGTGTAGCAGTTCTCAGCTGGTGGAGATTTTGCCCCAGGGACATCTGGCAATGTCTGGGACACTTAGTTGTCACAACTGGGGGAGGAGATGCCACCGACATCTAACAGGTAGAGGCTGGGGATGTTGCTCAGCATCCTACAATTCACGGGACTATCCCCCACAATGGAAAATTATAGACTCCAAAATGTCAACAGTGCCAAGTCTCAAAACCTCAGCCTAGTGGGTTAGACATGAGAGAATATGACTGGGCAGCCTGATCTAGCCTGGGCATCTGGGTGTGTCCCAGGAAACAGAGGATGGAGGTGTGCTGATTTAGTGGGAAAGCGGTGGAAGGGGCTCCCCGGGGAGGAGATGGCCTATGCAGAGGCCCTGAGGCAGGAGCACGGCGTGTCCAGGAAAAGCACTTAAGGCCAGTGTGGACAGGGCTGAGTGAGCACGGGCTGGGGGTGCCAACGGCAGTGGGAGAAGTCAGCAAGTTGCTTGTACCTTGGAGGCCATGAGGAGAATTTTGTTTTTTATCCCAAGAGCAGAAGGAGCTGCTGAAAACTGTGATCACAGAAAGGGGTATGGTCTGATCTGCCCCTTTAATAGGTCACTCTGAGGGCAAGAGTGGACACACGGGGCCAGTTGGGTAGCGAGGATGGTGCCAGGACTGGGAAGATGGTAACAGCAGATGAGTCCAAGAGATACACAGGAGGGAGACTCAGCAGGATGTGCTGATAAAATCCAGGGGGCCGGGAGGCTCAGTGGAAGCCTGGGGTGCCATCCGCCCAGGCAGGAGCACTGGAAGATGAGCCCTCCATCTGCCTGGGCCTGGCAGTGGGTGCCCCGCACACTGGGCAAACTCCCTCTGTTGTCTAGGCGTGGGACACTTCATGGCACCTGAAGGAGGTCTGTCCTGGCCACCTGCTCCTGCAGGCTGAGCTCTCTTCTCCTGCCTTTTATCTCCTCCAGCCCCCTAGGAGCAGTGACTACACTGAGCAGATCAGAACTTCCTGTCTGTCTGTTATGTCCCACCCAACTGTGGACTCTTTGAGGTCCAAAGCAGGTGGGACCTCTCTGCACCCAGCCCTGCCCCAAGGAGGAAAGGCCTTTCTGCATTCGGAAAGGAGGGATCTTAGGAGGAATCTCTGCAGAGGGGGCCTCTTCATTGGTCTCCAGCATGGCCTGAGCCTTTCCTGTGACCTGCCTCATGGTGTCACAGTAATCCATCCAAGCCACACCCTCACAGCCACCTCCCGCCAGGCCGGACCTCCCTCTCACACCATGCAGGTGGGTGCTGGTGTCATCCAAGCCCCACACATGCCCCCTGGCTGCCCTGAGCACCTGCTCTTCCTGCCCACCCTCTGGCACCTCCCTAGTGGGGCTAGGCCCTTGTCACCCAGGCAAAGGTCACTGGTTTGGGTCTAGTGTTCTCATACCTGGCACATCCCTCATGCCAGGCGGTCAGCAGGGACCATGGACTTAGGAAGCTCCTCATCCAGGAGACCCCTCCCGCTCGGCCCCGACCTCCTCTGGGGCCCCAACTCTGAGAAGGCCCCTCACCTCCACCGCAGGGCTTGGAGCAGGGAGACCACTTCTTCAGGGCCCACTCGTAGCCCACGGAATTGTCCTCCAGGACATTGTTGCCATCCACATTGAGCGAGTCCTCATGGATCATGTATTTGTAGGTCAGCGAGATGCGGGCGTCCCCCTGCGGGATGACCTGCCCCGGAGACAGACGTGAATGTGTCTGCCCACCACCACCCTCCCTCGGCGACCAGGTTAGGAAAGTCAGCCCGAGGAACATGCGCGGCCAAGTCTCATTATTCACGGTACTCAGGTTCTAGAAAGTCCCGGCAAACACCGAATCTGCCAGTACTGAACCGCTGCTTGCAGGGGAACATGGCATCAGGGCCTGCGAACCTCTGGTCGTGACAGTTTCATTAACAGTCAATGCATAAGCTTATTCTATGTGCGTTTCTGTTTAAAGACACCTTAATTACTACATGCCATTGATTCATTAACACTGAACTCACGGCCAGCACCTGGTTACTTGTGCCTGGACGCAGCTCATCTAACACATGCGCTCTCTCCTTAGGGTAAACCTGCAGCTTCCTGATCAGAGGAACACCAGACCCATGCTTGGGGCCATTTTAAACAATGAAATCATCCCCCAAAAGCACAAAAATGCGGACAACATGGCAGTAAATAGAGTGTGAAAAAGACGCTTGTTTGCAGTAGCAGCTGAAACAAGAAGCCTTGCCTGTTTCCGCCTCCTCACATTTTCCCCTGCTCCACTGCAAGTACAGGCAGACCTTGCTTTACGGCGCTTTGTTTTACTGTGCTTCGCAGATATTACGTTTTTTTGTTTTTTTGTTCTTTTTTGCGGTATGTGGGCCTCTCAATGTTGTGGCCTCTCTCGTTGCGGAGCATAGGCTCCGGACGCGCAGGCTCAGCAGCCATGGCTCACGGGCCCAGCCGCTCCGCAGCGTGTGGGATCTTCCTGAACCGGGGCACAAACCTGTGTCCCCTGCATCGGCAGGCGGACTCTCAACCACTGCGCCACCAGGGAAGCCCCGTTTTTTTACAGATTAAACTTTTGTGGCAGCCCCACATCCAGCAAGTCTATTGGTGCCATTTGTCAACAGGATTTACTCACTTTGTGTCTTTGAGTCACATTTTGGTAATTCCCACAATATTTCAAACTTTTTCATTATTATTACTTTTATTATGGTGATCTCTGATCAGTGATCTTTGATGTTATTGTTGTAACTGATTTTTTGCTTTGTATTTTTAATCAAGGTATGTACATTGTTTTCCTTAGACCTAAGGCTATCACACACACTGGGAAACCAAAACGTTCACGTGACTTGCGTTATTGCCATATTCACTTTACTGCGGTGGTCTGGAACCGATCCTGCAGTATCTCCTGAGGTATGCCTGTATTGATTTTGGGATTAGAAATACTTTCAGTAGGTGAATTTACCAATACAGAAATGGCAGATACTGAAGCCTGACTGTATATGCACTGACAAAGGCGGGCACCAAAGGCGTTTCTGGGGATGAAAAGTACAGGCAGCCGAGGTGAGCAGAGCAGAGCACAGCGCACATGAAACACCCTATCCCCACAGCTGCGCACTCTGGTGTGGGGCGCTGGGTCCGGGTGCCTGAACCCAACCATGCTGTGCTCACCTTAACGGAGGGGCAAAAGTCATCTGAGCCTTACCTGTAGTGTTTTAACTTTTTTTACTGATAAAATGTATTATGTATGCAATTAAAGTTAATTTTTAATAAGTGAATCAGGAAATCAAGCCCCCTCTGTACTCCCATCACCAGGAGCAGCCTGTGGTCCTGGACTCAGGAGACCTGGGGTCCAGTCCTGTTCAGGGACAAAGTCTAGTGTGACCTGGGTCTAGCAGTCCAATTTCCTGAGCCCCATTGGTCACCCCCAGAGAGTGGCTGGGTTTGGATACAGTGGCAGACATGAATAAGCATGATGAAAAGTGGTCATGAATGTCACCCAGAGGGGGAAACCTAATTGCTTGCAGGGGATTTTGTCTTTAGTCACCCAGGGGTCGATACAGGGCCCAGAGCCCAACTGGTGGCTCCATGTCTGTTCCTTGCTCTGACACAGAGATAGAGACCCTTGGTCCAAAAGTCAGGCCAGAGAGGCCGTTCAGAGCATGGTCCGAAGTATGCAGGGAGGCTCAGGGTTCCCAGGCACCCCTCCATCCCTTCCCTAGCAGCTACTTGCCCCCTGTCTGGGCAGCCAGGACGCAGTGGGCCTGGCCCCTGCCTCGACTTACCAGCACAGTGATGGTCCCGTGGAGGGGGCCCATGGTCTGCAGCGTCTCCCGGCCATCCTCATCCCGGTACTCCCACTCCACACCCATGGCAATGAAGGATTTGGAGTTGGGATCCACGTCATTCTCTTCATTTAAAATGAACTTGCCTGTCTCCAGGTTCTTGACGGCTGAGAATGGCAGAAGACAGCCAGTGTCATCCAGGGGCAGAACTGCAGGAAGGCTGGCAGGGTATGCTGGTTTGAACAGGTTGGGGGAGTTACAGGGAGCAGAGCCCCTCGTCTCCCAGCTGTCTTCTGCCAGGGGCCCGTCAGTCCCACTGACAGCCCAAATCACCTTGGGAACCTGACTTGCCCTTTGTCTCTCAGCCAAAACTAAGTTTCCCTCTAACCCTGCCCTTCTGCCAGGCCCAGGGCCCTTTCCTGGATCTGCCCCTCAGGCCCTGAAGGAGATGCTACATGGCAAGGGACTCGGCAGGCATCAAGGCCACCTACTTGCAGTAGCAAGTCTACTTGGAACACTCAGTGGACTCTCAGAGCCACTGCCTTCCCTGCCCCAGCCCCCCGGGTGAGGGGCATCTGCTGGACACCAGGGCACAGGGCTGGGTGAGGGCTTCCTGCCCTGGGGTGAGCATACGTCCCATATGTCTCCCCACCCTGTTGGTAACTGTGGCTCGGCCTGGGTCCCCACCAGTTCCCTACAACCCAAAGAGGCCTGACCTGGCCCGGGGACCACTCAGGCCACTAGGCATCCACAAAGAATGTCTAGGAGCTGAGAATCCACTGGTCAGGAAGCCCCATGCTTCCCACAGTGGAAGGTGTCTGCTGGGGGTCTGCTGGAAGATCTTAGGTGGTGTCACAGACTGGGCACAAAAATCATGGGATCACAGAGTTAGGAAATCATTCCCTTCACAAGTCTCCTGGAATCCCCTGAGAGCCTCAGCGGGCGCCAGGAGGTCCTCAGCTTGTCACTAACCCTCCCTCCTCTTGTGCAGGGAGAGCAGGAAACAGTGTTTAGATAGAAGTGTCTTTTTTTTCAGGGATCAACTTTCATATTTGCCTTCTACTTAAGGCAAGTGCCACTGGCTTTGCATTTTGGGATAGCAACATAAAGTCTCCTCTTAAAATAAGGAAGAAAGAAAAATTCATATTAAAAAGAGTGGTTGTCTGTCTCACGTCAGTGGCGGGGACCAGATGGAGGCAGTCATGGAGCCCCTGACCCAGTCTGGCCTCCAGGGCACAGGGAGGAAGGTCGGGGCCCAAATTGGAGGAAGGCCCTCAGTGACCTACTTCCTACTTCACTTCCTCCTTTGGCCTTACATTTTGGTGGGGGGCATGGATGGGTGAAGCCCCTTTGAGGAGCCCTAGGCAGCCTGGAGGAGCACAGCCCCACAGGGGGCTGCCATGTGAGAAGGGGGCACTCAGAGTTGTTAGAACATCCAAATTTTCAGCAGATGCCAGGAATCCCTATTCCAAAAGAATCACTTGAATTTAAAATGAAGCTAAATGAAAAAATGCAAATACGTCATAGAAGTCCATCTACCAGCTGGCCTTAGCAGCCGCTGCTTAAGGACCTTGCCTGCCTTCCAGTGGACAGGGGGTTTCCCCCTTGGCCTCAAGATGGACTTAGGGTGGGGAGGTGTGGCATGTTTTAAACACATGTCCCTCCACAGCTGCTGCCCTCTGATCCCAACCCCTGGCCTCTCCATTGGGAAATGACTCCAGGAGACGTCCACCAGGTGGGCCAGGCCAGGGAGAGGGGAGATGGGGCTGCAGCCACGCCTCTCAGCTGGGCCCCTGATCCCTGGAAGAGTCAGGCTGCAGATTCACCGCACTGCCTGGGCTCCGACACTCACCCAGGTGGTGGCTGGTGGTGTCTGCCTCCTGGATAAGCAGGTGTCTGGCTCCTGCCGGGATCTCAAACATCTTGATGTAACCTTTGTTGGGATGTGGGGAGACAAAGCCAAATGAGAAGGGAGAGGCCGTCGAATGCAGACAATGCCAGGAGGGCCTTGCCCTCGAAGGTGGTTCCAGAGCCCCCAATGTTTTATGGGCTCTGACTGCCCACCCAGAGAGGGGTCCACGGGAAAGCTAGCACATCCCAGCCAGCCACAGCCCTTTGCTCATCTTCAAATCCAGGTGCTCCTTCAGCTTCCTCCATTGAAAACTTAGTGGGCGTCCTCGTGAGTGTGCCTGGAGTCACACCTGGGCACGGAGCTAAGATGCCACATCCAGGAGGGAGGCCTTCAGCAAACTGCTTGCCCTCCCTGGACCTCGGCGGCTTAATCCGCCAACTGAAGACAGCCTGCTCACGTGGGGCGATGCAGAAGGTCAGCTCCTGGCACCCTGGCACCAGCTCTGAGTGGAGTCTGGCAGGTTTGTCCCATGGCCTTCTTCCAAAAGAGGTGAACCAAAGTGGCTTCTCACCATTTTGGACAGAGGTAGAGCAGTCAGCTGCTGCAAGCCCACCCAGAGCACCGAAGCCAGACGGAGGTACCACTGTGGAAGGAGGCTCACCAAGCGGTCTGTTTTCCCAGAGCCCATCTTGGCCAGGGACCCCAAGTTCCCCAGCCCCATCCTGTGGCCCTGTGGGGACAGGCTTACATGTCCCTAGGCCACAGGCTGCACTGACAGCCCATCAAAGTCCTGCTGACAGGTGGCTGGGGGTAGCAAGCAAGGGAGGCCAGCTGGCAACCGGAAAGCCTTGGAGGGCTGGGGAGGGTGCCCTCAAATAAAGACTTCTAAGACCCACCCTGTGCACATATACCCTGGCATTATCCCTGTCCCTGCCCACCCTGGGGCCTGGCACAGCTGCCCCTGACCTGATTCTCTCTCCACCTCACCCTCCCAGACTTACACCCCCTCTCCCGCAAACCTCTGAGAACCCAGTCAGAGCCACCCGGCCAGGTGCTGTAGACATTCAGGCCTGGGTGCCCTGGGCAGGGGGAGGGAGTGGCGCACTCACCGAGCTTCTTGGGCGAGCGTGTGAATGTGCCCTTGACCACCTTGCAGTGGGAATTGTCCCCTCCACACACACCACACTTGTCCTCCTGCTTGCTGGAGCCGATCACCCCGTCGCAGCCCACCTTCTGCAGAGGGGTGGGGAGGTGCATTGTACACTCGAGACTCCCTCTCCCTACCTGCTCCCTCCACAGCCCAGGTCAGGGCACCCCTTCTTAGCAGTTCCTGATGCAGGGGAAGGAGAGGGGGCTTTGGAGCAAGACAGACCCTGTGTGCCCACCCAAGGACCAGCCTTTCCCCCTCACTCATCCACGTGTCTGGACAGTGTGACCTGTGGAGGGCTCTGTACAGCCTAAACAGGGCCTGGTCCTGAAGCTGCCCTGCCACAGCACGCTGGTGTCCTAATGGACGTATCAGACATGGCCTCTGCCCCTTCTCCCGGCTGTCCACGCAGCGCAGCCCCAGAGGCGGTCCCTCCATGGCTCGCACCCAAAGCTTAGGCCAAGATGTCCCTCCCTCACACTGCCCCCAAGAACAATGTCCTCTTCAGTCTGTCTCAGGGTGTCTGGGAAGGAGGTGACAAGAGTTGGTAAGAACACTTTTGCCTTCATTCTCTCAACCAATCCTCTCAACACTGTCCACTCTAGTATTGAAAATTGTTCCACACAGAGCAGGGACGTTCCTTGCCCAGGGCCACCTGGCAGAGGCAGTAACAAATTCCGGTTCTGTTACTCTCTATAGCCCTGCCGATAGCACACCATTCCCAGGGCCCCAGAGCTCTGCAGGGAGCAGACCCTGGGTCTGAACACACTGCCTGAGGCCACTTTCATATCCGTGACCACACTCAGCAGGGAAGACAACCTCTCCTAGCTGGTCTGCTCGCCGTCTGATCTGAGTGCACCATAGCACCACAGGTTTCCCTCTTTGCCCTGGCTGCCAGAAAGCCCAGAGCCAATTCACCCCTCAGGATCCTCCTATCACCGCCTCTTGTGAGACTGCTTCCTTTCCCTTTGCTCTTTGATTTATTTATTTTTTTTGATACATCTTTTTCGTATTTTATTTTCGCTTTCTTAAAATACACACTTAAAAAAATTTTTTTTTATTGCTTCACAATATTCTGTTAGTTTTGCTCTTTGATTTCTGACTTTTGTCTTACAAAGACCTTTGAGGGCAGGGTCTCTAGACTATGAAGGGGCTACAGAGCCACTTCCTGGCAATGCAGTCTCAGAGAAACTTCGAGTTTGTTTCCACATTTGTGACATGGAGTCAGAGCAGCAAGGCCTGCCAGGGCTGTTGCCCAGATGAGAGGATATGGTCTTTGTAAACAGTCACACGTTGCCTGAAGGATGAAGCTGATGCTGAGGAGGAGGGAAGAGAAAGAGGGGAGGAGGGAGAGGAAGGGAGGGAGGGGAGAACCTCCTGTCCAGCCAGGGCAGTTGTGATATTGTGATTTATGATATATATATATATTTGGTCTTCATCCAGTTTCTGGCTAGACCTCCTAAAACCCTTGGAATTTTCTGTGGTGAGAGCCATAAAGCTGTCTTTATTGGGGGGGGGTTGAGTAGGTGGTCAGTGACCCATTATTTAGTCAGTCATGCCTGTAATGAAGTCTCCATAACAACCCAGAAGGGTGGGGTTTGGAGAGCTTCTGGGTTGGTGAACATTTGGGGACAGCAGCATGCTTTGGAAGGGCCTGGAAGCTCCATTCCTTCCTACATACCTTACCCTAAGCATCTTCCATCTGCCTGTTCCTGAGCTATATCCCTCTATAATAAACTGGTAATCTAGTAACTGTTTTTTGAGTTCTAAGAGTCACTCTAGCAAATTAATTGAACCCAAGGAAGGGGTTGTTGGAACCTCCAATCTAGAGCCTGTTAATCAGAAGCACAGGTGACAACCTGGACTTGTGATTGGCATCTGAAGGCAGGGGGCCTTCTTATAGGACTGAGGCCTTAACTTGTGGGATCTGATGCTATCTCTGGGTAGGTAGTGTCAGAACTGAGTTAAATTTTAGGACACTGCCAACTAAAAATTGGCACTTGCCTTCTGCTTCTACAAGGATTAGGTCACTAGCCACTGCAGTCGCTGACCTTCAACACGCCAGAAAGTTCAGGGTGGAGATCAAGAATGAGGCACTCTTGTGCTCTGGGAAAAACTGGCAGAACAGGCCTTCAGAGAGTTAGATATTTTCAGGAGAAGATTTTATGAACCCATAAATTCTTGCATCTTCTATCTAAGAAAGCACCAAAATCATTAATGGCGACATCAGCTCCTGGTGACCAGCAGCAAGCCTCTGCCACAATGTGTGCTTGACTGCACGTACCCGCTTTCACTAAAATCACGTATAATACTGACCTCCGCTTACCTCTTTGGAGCAGTTCCTCAGAGCTATAGTCCTCATTTTGCCCCACATAAAACTTAACTAACATCTCTCACATTATGCAATTTTTTTCAGCCCACAACATCCAGCTGGTGTCAGAGGATTGCTTGTTGGACATGTAGGGGAAAATACCCCAAACTGGGATTGGAATCAGAATCTTTATGGCCTCATTTAATTCTTGATTCCCTGCTCTGTGTGTGTGTGTGTGTGTGTGTGTCTGTCTTTATTCTCCTGACATGTCTTTTGCTATCATTTCTCTTTGAAACTTCCTGAGTCATTGTGTTTTGATATTCTCTCATTGACAGCATCCACTTGGATATTAGATTCTTTTAAGAGTTTCACATTCACATGTATTGTGAGGACTCCTACATTTCATCTTATCACTCCCATTTCCTTTGTGTGTTTTCGTTCTTTCTGTCTCCTTTGTTTTCTAACTTTTGCAATGTGACCATATATAAATGTAAACATTTTCTAATTATGCAAAACGCTATCATTCTACTGTTATCTGTTCAAAGTCACCATTAATTAATAAAATACCCTATTCTTCTCCAGTTGTCAATGTCAGGAGTGAAGTTCTAGACACGCCCACTAACCAAGAGGGTGAATTAGTGTTCCTACGTCCCTGTTATGTTTGTACCATACGCACAGTTGCCATCTAAAGCTACTTCCACTACTAAATGTTTCCCATGCTACGGCCTCTCTTAATCAGAGTTTTTAATATTTTCTGTGTGTTATGATGTTTTGACATCTTAAAAATCTTGCTAGTCAAGAAGAGCTAGCCAGTTCTTAGGGACAGCAATGGAAGCACACCTTTCATACACAAACCAACTGATTCCTCCCTTTATCAAACTCTCACACACTAAGCCAATATGTCTCTGCCCTAAATCATCCCAGGGTCAGATACCAGGAATCTAGAGACCACTCCTGCCAGAATTATTCAAACTGGCCAATCCCAAGCTGTTTACTCTGCTTGCCTTGCCTTTCCCATGGAAACCCCAATAAAAGCTTTGGCCCAGACTTTCTCCTGCTCCCTCTGCCTCGCAGCTGAATCTGGTGCTTCTCCATGTGGCCCTGCACAGCATGCCATACCCTTCCCTCAGGAAATGTAAGTTCTTCTTCCAATGGCACTGACTTCTCTGTGTCATCATTTGGTCACCTCCATCAATTAAAACCCCTCAGGTACAGGGGAGACACTGCTGTCTTTAAGTATTTGGCTGAGTGTTTGGAGTGTGAGCAGACTGTATGGCCTGCGCTCCCTGCTGGCTGCAGTCCTACTGAAATCACGTGGCTGGAGAGAATCCCTGAGCTTGCCTCCAGCTACTCCACACCCCACCTCCCTGCTCTTCCAGCCTCACCCGTCTCCGCCAGGGGCCCTGTGGCATTCTGCCAGGCTCTCTGCCAGGGACATCCTGAGGATGCCCGTTTCTCAGGAAGGTAAGATGAGAATCAGCCTCTTTGACACCTACAATCAGTCTCATCTACACAGAGGCTTCCAGGTATTTCTAGGGGACGGGCCAGTTCTGCACTCATGTTACTATTTTATGCCGAGTGTGCCCCACAGTTGTCTCTTGTAACAGCCTAAGATCGAAGCCAAAGACAATAAAGTAACAGAAAACACAGCAGGGCATTTCTACAAAGAGCCAAACCAACGAGAGCCATGGTGGGCCACCCTGATCGAGGGTAAGCTGTCCAGTGCCCAGAGGAGTGCAAGGACATGGCAGTGCTTCACAAGGGGTCCCCCAGGGACCATGTGCATCAAGATCACCTGGTAAAACTGGTAAAACTGATGCTCTGGGCCACAGCCTCAAGCTACGTAAGCAGAATCTCTGAGGTGGGGCCCTGAGCTCCTCAGGTGGTTCCTCAGACTCGAGTCTGAGAACGCTTGTCATGGAGCAGGGCAGCAGGGAGCAGGGGGTGGGAACCAACATTTGCTGAGAGCCTGCCCTGATCTAGATGCTGTTTGCAAGCTCAACCTCAGTGAATCCTCCCAAAGCCCCAGAAAGCGGAGGCCGTGAGCTGCAGCTGCCCTTGCTCCTGTGGCACCGCACTGGCCTCGTGGCACTCACCCTGCAGTCCCCGCGCACGCAGAGGCTGAAGGCGTCCTTGTAAGAACAGCGCGTCCCATCATGCACCATGCGCTTCATGGACACCACCTCCCCAGTCTCCTTGGACTCACAGTAGAGGTGGCATCTCTCTTTGGCTGGAAGGGAAGCAGTGGGGTGTTGGTGAGGAGGGCCAGCTGCACCGCTCACTTTGCTTGCAGTTTCCTTCCCAAGTTTGCTAAAGGGAAGCACCCTGCAAGGAGAAACTCTCACCCAGGAGGGTCTTCTTATGATTCACCCAGCCCCCTACATGCCTGCCCTGGGCCGGGAGAGAAAGCGAAAGGGGGCAGAGAACTGCACCCCCCTTCATGGCCCTGTTGTGTGGGACTTAGGAAGAGCTTTTCCCAACTGAGCCAGGCTGTTGCTGGTGCAGCCAGGTCTCAGATTACCGAGGCCCTGCCCAGAGACCCCCATATCGAGGGGAAGGGAAAATGGCTGTTCGCCAGGTCTCTACCTGGAGACCCTTTTCAGTCAACCTCTGAAACCCCAAATAACATGCCCCCTGATTCAGTCTCGGGTCTCTGGCACCTTCCCTTCTCAGCATTTACCTCCATGGTCACTATGACACCACGTCATTATTTGATTTTTCGCCAGACCAAAGCCTCGCTCTGAGAGGGGGATCTGTCTGCTCTGGCACCGCCTCTTTGAATGCACATGTGGGGCTTGCAACAGGTGCTCAGCCGGTGTGACACACATGGGGTGATGGAGACAGCAGAGCATGCCCCAGTCCCCACTCCCCTCCTCTGCCCAATGCCTGGAAGGAAGAGAAACTGTGTTTCTCTGTCATTTAGTGGGAGGGGGACCCAAATGAAATATAAACACTCTCATGCTTGAAACTACCAGACTTTTCAGTTCTAGGAGCCAACAAATGCCTTTTGATGCTTAAACCAGTTCAAGTCACTTGGAACTGAGAGCTCCCACTGAAAGATGAGAGGTCAGAAGTAACCTGATTCCTTGGCAGGCTCCGCCCCTGCCCTCCGCCTCATGGCTGAGCCAGGGTAAAGGCGCAACGCTAGCCTTGCCCACTGGGTGGCGAGCACAGGAGCCTGGGGCCAGCTGGGCCCCGCCCTCTTCGCTGCATCCTTGGCCAGGTGCAGTTGTCTGGCTCTTCTGGGATTGCAGTCCTGCCGTGAGCCCCAAGCCGGCAGCCACCCTGCCCAGGGTGGACTCTGCTGGCATGCCCATGCAGAATCAGTGGTCCAGTGAGCCCTGGCCTGTACACTGAATGCCCACTCCCCTTAGGGCTCACCATCCCGGTGCTCGTGGGGCAGCCAGTGGTGCTGGGCGTCACCATGCTCGAAGTATAGGTCCCATTGCCGGCACTGCTCCTCACGGAAGTCAGCCAGGGCATCAGGGCAGTCCTGGGAATTGCAGAGCTGGAAATCGTAGGCAAGGCCTGAGCAGGTGCGGCCCCCATTGGCTGGGCTGGAGGAGAAAACAGAAAGGTCTTGCAGCTCGGTGCCAGGAAGAGGCCAGCACATGGGGTGCCACTTGTGGGATCTGGGGGGAATCCCTGATCCTTGAGGGTCAGGGGGCAGCTCTGTTGAGTGAAGGGACGCGGCCTTGCCCTGTCCCAGCCGCAGGACCTGGGCTATCCCCCAGCCTCCAGGGCCTTGGAGCATCACTGTAGAAGGCACTGGTAATCCTCTCTCGGGGGTCCCATGGGAAGGGAGCATCTACTCAGCCCCTGTGCACCCCCCACCCCATCCCAGCTCCTGTAGCTGTGGCGGTGAACCAACAGTGAGCTGTAACAGGGTGTTTAGGTTCTGCTGTGCCTCCGGCCATAAGCCCCAGGGTGGTGGAGCTGCGTGAGCTCCCCTACATCTGGGCCTGGGCGTGGGCCTCACACATGCTGGGAACTCAGAGCAATTCTGAAGTAGTGGAATCTTGTTACAAGTGTTCTTAACAAGTGTCAGGTACACAGTGGACACTCCATCTCCAGCTTTCCTCCACCTCAAGAAAACTTGGGCCATGTTTCTGTAATTTCCTTACTTTGTTGAGAACACCAGCAGTCCACAAAGTACTAACCCCACAGGAAAGGCACCAGCTGGTGGCCAACAGGTGCCCATGGCAGGCAGGGTGATGGGGCGTGGCAGGTCAGCACCCTGGGAGGAGCTGGGGAGCTTCAGCCAAGCAGAACCCAAGGCCCCCCCTGAGACTTGGGCAAAAGTCATGTTCTGCTGTGATGATGGATGTATAGCATATAGCACTGTAGAGTGAATGATGGAAGGGGCTGGCTTCCATGAGGCTCCTTGCACAGTGCCATGTTCTCAGGGGAAGTCGGTGGAAATAACAATCTGAGAAATTTGTGGAGAAAGAACCAAGAAGCCTCAGTGTTTGATGGGGACCATGAAAGAAAGGGTGATTTTGAGATTTACATCAGGGCCACTGATGGGACCACAGACCAATGACAATACCAACCAGGGCATCACCAGGAGGGGGTGCAGCCCTGGGTGTAGGTTGGGGAGCCCAGGGGCATCGTGCAGCAGGAAAAAGAAGGAAGGGGTCGGGCTGTCGCTGGAGCCCCGGCCAGCCCAGACAGGAGCCATACAGATTCAAATGGAAATCCACGATAATTCCAAAAGAGAATGTGAGTTGGAGAATTCAGGGGAGGCCAGGGAGGAAGAGAAATTGAAGAGCTTGAGCTCATGCTGTAGATTGTTTGCAGTTCTGCAATCAAAAGAGTGGCGAGGCAAAGAACACAGAGGGAACTCAATCCAGTGAGCGGGGGCCCAGCTGGGAACCTCAGGAGTCTTCACACTGGCCACAGTGTCCCAGGAAAAGCTACTGAGCCAGGGAGCAGCAACTAAAGATGGGGCAGCATAAGGCCCAGCTGTCATCTTCAGGAGGACACACGAGAGGGGAGGCCCACGGGGCACACTGGCATTGCTGTGGGGCCTGTGGGCTCTGAAATGCTCTGGGCGCTGCAGCTGTGCGTATTCCCCACAGATGCAAGTGAGGCTGGCATAAATGAACCGTGCTCAGAGCTCTGTGTGGCACATCTGTGTTGTCTGATGGTCACTGATGTGCACGGAATGCTGGCACTGACCAGGGGTTAGCTACTCTCCAGGCCCAACGGTGTTTGTGAACAGATGGAATGGCAGGCAGTTCTGGCAGTTTTGCTCACGTCACTGCTGCCCCTGTCCCTTGCTGCCACCAAGAAGGCTGAACCAGCCAGAGGGGTAAGAAAATCCCTAGAGTGCGCAGGTGGGGAGGGACAGAACATAGAACACCCAGAACCTGCATGATCTCCCCCAGGGCCAGACCTGGGGGTGAGTCCCCTGGACCCCAAGAGCCCAGCATCAGACACCACGAGGAGTCAGGGCCTGGTGGGGGGAGAGAGGGGTTGTCAGGCCAGATCTGCTCTTCTGACTGTGCACCCTGGACCAGAACCTGGAAGTCCTCACCCAGCACTGCCTGGGAGGCAGGGTGGGGAGCATGGATGGAGGTGGGAGTCCAGCGGGCCTTCAGGCATCCTCTCCAGGCTGTTTCTCCCCTGGGCAGCTGGGATTGGGTGGCATGTCACTGACCCTGCCTCTTGCCTGATTGCAAACAGCTGCTCTCCTGCTCAGGCTCCCAGCATCCTGGGGACCGAGAGAGCCCTCCTCTTTATCCCCATTGCCCCATCTCTGTTCTGCCTCCTATTCTTTTTTTTTTGTGGTACGCAGGCCTCTCACTGTTGTGGCCTCTCCCGTTGCGGAGCACAGGCTCCGGACACGCAGGCTCAGCGGCCATGGCTCATGGGCCCAGCCGCTCCGCGGCATGTGGGATCCTCCCGGACTGGGGCACGAACCCGTGTCCCCTGCATTGGCAGGCGGACTCCCAACCACTGCGCCACCAGGGAAGCCCTCACCTCCTATTCCTGATGCCCTCAACCAAGAAGAGCAGAGGAGGTCGGTGTCTAGAGTAGGATGCAGGCCAAGTGGGAGGAATGGCCCTAGGCCACCAGGTCAGAAGACCAGGTTTCCAAGTCTCCAGAGCTGGCTCTGGCCCCAGCAGGCTATGTGGCATGAGCCCTCCACTCTCTAAGTCTCAGTCCCTCCCAGTAAGATGAGAAGGGGCCAGAGCTGCCTGCCCTCACATCGTCTCCAGAACTGACATCCGCAGGGGCCTTGCAGGATAGGGTTGGCTAGCAAGGGCCCTTGGGGACCGCAGCTGCCACCAAGGAAGGCTGGGAAACATCAGGGCCAACTCACTGTGGGTTGTCGCACTGACGGGTCCTGAACTTCACACCTGTGCCGCAGGTACGTGAGCAGGAGCCAAAGGGACTCCAGGCGCCCCAGTTGCCATCTCGTTTGAGGATGTCAGGTGTCAGCCAGATGCAGTGTCCTTTAAAGCAGTGCTGAAAGACAGAAGGTCACATGCCCCCCACCCTTCAGCTGCAGTGCCCGTGATGACTGCCTGGCCCTCGAGGCACAGGGAGAACAGGCCCTACTCACCCCTAGAAGCTCAGAACTTCGCTGGGAGGCATGGTAAGGTGTTGGCCCACCCAGCTTCCCCCGACCACCACCCTGGTCTCCCACCATCCTCAGTGCCTTGTTCAGCCTACTCTGTCCCCGCAGCCAAAGCCCACCCCACACCGTGTCTGCAGGATGAAACCCCCGGCCTGGTGTGCCCACACAGCGCCATTCATAAAGATGTAAGTGGCACATCAAGCCAGTGACTCTAGAGACATGTAAGGTCTACTGTTTAAGTAAAAATAAGCAATTTAAAAGAAATATGGAGACAAAGGATAGGTGATATGTTGACATGGTAAAAATTCATGAATACAGTAAGTAGAACACTGGAGTAGAGGAAACTCAGGTCTACAACTTGAATCTATCACTAGTCCAGAGAGGAAGCTTATACAATTTAGGGCCCATTTGAATAAGATTGCAAAATTAAAAATACTAAGTTTGGTATAAACTGGAATATTGATTTAGAATTAGAAAATATAAAACAAAAAATTCAAAAACTGACAAATACCGCAAACCACCAAAAACAGAGAACAATGATTTTTTTCAGATTGATTGATGGACACAACATTTCCTGCAGTTCTAACTGTATACTCTTTCATGCCCTCTTCATATGACAATAATTTTGTAGGATTGTATTCCATAGGGAGGATAGAAAGACAATGCAGTCATCCCTCAGCAAGCTTTTTCTGTAAGGGCCAGATAGTAACTGTTTTAGTCTTTGCAGGCTACATGCTCACTATTTCAACTATTCAACTCTGCCATTAGAGCATGAAAGTGGCTACAGACAACATATAAATGAATGGATATGGCTGCATTCCAATAAAACTTTGTTTACAAAAGCAGGCAGCAAATGGAAACTTCTAGAATGGAGCTGTAAGAAACTTGGTGAACCCGCTCCTCAGTAAAACAACTATTTAACTGGTGAAAATTATTTTCTAAACAAACCATTTAAATTATCTGGACAACAATTACTGACTGTATAGCATGGGGAACTATATTCAATATTTTTTAATAACCTATAATGGAAAAGAATCTGAAAAAGAATATACATAACGGAACCATTTTGCTGTAAACCTGAAACTAACACAATATTGTAAATCAACTATACTTCAATTAAAAAAAATAAAGTATCTGGAAATTGTCCTAAGGTCAATACAACAAATGGAGAGAATTTACTAAATCTTGGTAAGAATAGTAAAAGTCTATACATTTGAGCCACAACCCTCTCCCATTCCTTCCCCATCTCAGTGTGATGGAGGCTTTACTGCCTAAAAGACAGAGGTCTTCGTCTCCTCAGCTCCCAGTCTAGGGCTATAGTTTCACCCTGGGAAAGGCAGGCCACTGGCATCTCCCATACCTCCCAACACTGTGCTGCAGAAAATCTGTTCCAGTCAGGGAACTCCCTTTGCCCACCCAGTCCTCACTCCCAGACGGGAGGCTCTACTCCAGGTATGGCAAACCAAGAATACAGTACTCTAGCAGCCCCTTCTCTGGCTTCCTTGTAGGGCAGAGGTTCCATGCTGAAAGGGAAAAACCAAGAAGACTAGAAGCTACTATCTCTATCCAGTGATCTATTCGTAGACCAGGAGTGTCACTCTGTTAAGTGGACCACCCTGCTCCTAGCTCCAGCGCAGTGGTGCAGTAGTCTTCCCAGAGGGAGAGGCAGAACTGAGAGCTCCACAGCTCACCCTAAGAGGACTAACTTTATTTGGAACAGAGCATGAGGAAGTTCATGCCTAAGGGCATTGTCAAAAACAATAGAAATCTTGGTAGTGAGCAACTAAGAGGAGGCCAGTAGCTCCACAATACTAGTAAGCAGCAAGTAAAATGGTAAACTAACTAGAAGTGTAACCAGGGAAAAGACAGCTAAGAGCCCTCCTGGAGTCTGAGCAAGCCTCAAATATTGGTAACACCCTGCCTCTGTGAAGGGTCCAGAATCTGATTAGGTCAGGCTGTAGACAAGTTGTACCCCAGGGCAACTGTATCAAAAACAATACAGCATCAGCTAGCAGCTAGTGAAAGCTAATTGGGTGTGATAACAATAGAGGCAGAACAGCCAGAAGTTTAGCTGGAAGATCAAAGAAAGAGACAGAACCTGGCTAATCCCACTGTTCTGGGGGTGGAGGTGGGAAGCTGTGTGGCCTGGGTGACTATGCATATGCCCAAGGCTGTGATCTCTGAGGGGCAATATCAACAGCTGCATGCTGCAGGGCAAATAAAATTTATTGAAACAGTGCATCCAAGTCACTAAAGAAATAAACAGGTAAACAAGCAAACAACAGCACAACAAGGTCTAGGGGAATCACTACCCAGAGTTTCTTCAATGTATCATCTAAAATGTCCAGTTTCAACAAAAATTTCTGAGACGTGAAAAGAAACAGGAAAGTGAAATCTATACACAGGAAAGTAAGCAGGCAACAGAAGCTGCCTTTGAGGAGTCCCAAATGTTAGAATTAGCAGACAAAAATTTCAAAATAGCTATTATAAATATGTTCAAAGAACAAAAGGAAACCATGTCTAAAGAACAATGCCTCACCAAATGGCATCAGGAAAGAGATAGAAACTAAAAAAACACAAACAAAAAGAAAAAAAAAAGAAAAAGAAATTATGTAGTTTAAAAACAAATGAAAAATTCACTAGAGGGCTCAGTAGTAGATTTGAGCTGACAGAAGACTCCATGAACTTGAATATAGATCAATAGAAATTATGCAATCTGAAGAGAAGAGGGGGGAAAAAATAAAGAAAAATGAACAGAGCCTCTGAGAAACATGGAAGACCATAAGTTCACTGAAATGTGCACAGTAAAAGTGCCAGAAGGAGAGGACACAGAGAAAGGAGTAGAAAATATTCAAAGAAATAATGTTTGAAAACTTCCAAAATTTTATTAAAAACATTAACATACACATCCAAGAGATTTAACCAAGTAAGGTAAATGCAAAGAAATCCACACCCAGACACAATATAGTCAAATATAGAAAGACAAAGGTAAAATGTCAGAAGAAGCAAAAGAAAAATGACTCACTGGAAGCCCAATAAGATTAACAGCTGACTTTAATCAGAAATAATGGAGGCCAGAGGTAGTGGTGTCAACCAAGAATCATATCCAACAAAACTACTTCTCAACAACGAAAGTGAAATAAAAATATTCCCAGATAAACAAAAACTGGGAGAATTCATCGCTAGCAGACCTGCCATATAAGAAATACTTAATTAGGAGTTTGGGATTAACATACACACACTACTATATATAAAAGAGATAACCAACAAGGACCTACTGTATAGCACAGGGAACTCTACTCAATATTCTATGATAAACTATATGGGAAAAGAAACTGAGAAAGAATGAATATATGTATATGTATAACTGAATCACTATGCTACACACCTGAAACTAACACAACACTGTAAATCAACTATACTCCAATAAAATTGTAAAAAAAGAAATACTAAAGGAAGCTATTTAGGCTGAAAGCAAGTGACACCAGAGAATAATTCAAATCCACATGAAAAGACAGAGTTCTGGAATGGACAAATTTCTAGAAAGACACAGACTACCAAAACTGATTTAATAAGATCTAAAAATTGGAATAGACCTATAACAAGAGATTGAATTAGTGATTTAAAACTTCTCACAAAAAATAGCCAAAGCCAGATGACTTCACTGATAAATTCTACCAAACGCTTAAAAAAACTAATACCAATCCTTCAAAAACTCTTTCAAAAAATGGAAGAGAAGATTTTCCCAATTCATTCTATGAGGATAATATTACCCCAATACAAAAATCAAAGATATCAAAAGACAAAAACTATAGAAAAATATCTCATGAAAATGGACTTAAAAATTCTTCAACAAAATTCTAGCAAATCAAATCCATAGTAAAAGATTATACACCATTACCAAGTGAAATTTATCCTAGGAATTCAAGGTTTAGCATCTGAAAATCAATCAATGTAATAAACCATATCATCAGAATAAAGGAAAAACTGTATGATTACCTCAAGACTCAAAAGATAAAACTGGCAAAATCCAACATCCTTTCCTGAAAAAAGCACTCAAAAGACAGGACTAGAAGTTCCTCAAGCTGATAAAGGACATCAGTGAAATACCTCAGCTAACATCATGCTTAATGGTAAAAGAATGAATGCTTTCCCCCTAATCAAAAGCAAGACAGGGGTGTCTGATCACACCACTTCTAGTCAACATTGTACTGAACATTCTAGCCAGGACAATTAGGCAAGAAAAAGAAGTAAAGGGCATCCAGATTGGAAAGGAAGAAGTAAAACTATCTCTATTTGCAGATGAATTGACCTTCTATATAGCAAGTCCTACGGAAACCACTAAAAAACTATTAAAGTTAATTTTAAAAGTTCAGTGAGATTGCAGGATTCAAGGTCAATATACAAAAATCTATTGTATTTCTATAAACTAGCAATGAATGAACTGAAAATGAAATTAAGAAAACAGTTCTATCAGGGACATAGAGAACAGACTGGTGGTTGCCAAGGGGGAGGGGGGTGGGAGAGGGTTGGATTGGGAGTTTGGGATTAGCAGATGCAAACTGGTATATATAGAATGGATAAACAACAAGGTCCTACTGTATAGCACAGGGAGCTATATTCAATATCCTGTGATAAACCATAATGGAAAAGAATATGAAAAAGAATATATATATACATATTTGTATAACTGAGTCACTTTGCTGTACAGCAGTAAGTAACATAACATTGTAATTCAACTAAGAAATTAGAAGTATTTTGAGTTAAAAAAAGAAAACAATTCTATTTACAATAGCATCAAAAAAAAGAAAAAAGAAAAGGAAAAAAACCTTAGGAATAAATTGAAGAAAAAAATGCAAAACTAGTACACTGAAAACTACAAAACATTGTCGAAAGAAACCGAAGATCTAAGTAAATGGAAAGACATCCCATGTTCATGGATCAGAGTTTAATATGGCAGCACAGTCATACCTCAGAGATACTGCTGGTTCGGTTCCAGACCACCACAATTAAGCAAATATCAAAATAAGGAGGGTCACGTGAATTTTTTTGGTTTCCCAGTGCATGTTAAAGTTATGTTTACACTATACTGTAGTCTATTAAGTGTGCCATTATGTCTTAAAAAAACAATGTACATATCTTTTTTTTTTTTGCGGTATGCGGGCCTCTCACTGTTGTGGCCTCTCCCCTTGCGGAGCATAGGCTCCAGATGCGCAGGCTCAGCGGCCATGGCTCATGGGCCCAGCCGCTCCGCGGCATGTGGGATTTTCCCGGACCAGGGCACGAACCTGTGTCCCCTGCATCGGCAGGCGGACTCTCAACCACTGTGCCATCAGGGAAGCCCAACAATGTACATATCTTAATTTAAAATATTTTATCGCTAAAATATGGTAACCATCAACTGATAATGCAGGGCTGCCACAAACTTTCAATTTGTAAAAAAAAAAAAAAGTAATGTCTGCAAAGCACAATAAAGCAAAGTCCAATAAAACGAGGGATGCCTGTACTCCCCAAACTGATCTGTAGATTCAATGCAACACTTATGCTGGAATTTTGCAGAAATTGAGAAACAGCTCCTAAAATTCATATCAAATGTCAAAGGATCAGAAATAGCCAAAACAATCTTTAGAAACAACAAAGTGGAAGGACTCAGACTTCTGTATTTCAAAGCTTACCACAAAACTACAATAATCAAGACAGTGTGGCCCTGCCATAAGGACAGACAAAATTATACATGGAACAGAATGCAGAGTCCCTAAAAGAACCTTTACATATGATCAACTGATTTTTAACAAAGGTACCAAGTGATTCAATGGAAAAAGAATAGCTTCTTCAACAAATGGTGCTGAGACAACTGGATATTCACATGCAAAAGAATAACGCTGGACTCCTTCCTCACACCTTACACAAATATTAACTGAAAATGGATCATAGATCCAAATGCAAGAGCAGGAATACATCTTCTTGACCTAATGGCAATGGTTTCTTAGTTACAACACCAAAACACGAGTGACAAAAGAAAGAATATCTAAATTGGACTTCACCAAAATTAAAAGCTTTTGTACATCAAATGATACGATCATGAAAGTGAAAAGACAACCCACATAATGGGAGAAAATATTTGCAAACCATATATCTGAGCAGTCTGAGAAGGGATTTGTACCCAGAATGTATAAAGAAAGATTATAACTTGATAATAAAAAGATACCTCAATTAAAAAATAAGCAAAGGATAATGAATAGACATTTATCCAAAAAAGATATATACAAGTTGCCATTAAGTCCATGTAAAGGTGCTCAAAACCACAATGAGATAACACTTCACATCCACTGGGATGGTTATAATAAAAACACAGGTAATAAGTTTTGGTGAGGATGTGGAGAAATTGTTAGTAGGAATGTAAAAAGGTACAGCTGCTTTGGGAACGAGTTTGGCAGTTTCTCAAAATGTTAAAAATAGTGTTACTGTAAGAGCCAACAATTCCACTCCTAGACACATATTCAAGAAAAATGATACATCCATGCAATAACTTGGACACGAATGTTGATAGCAGCATTTCTCATAATAGCTGAAAAGAGGTAGCAGCTCAAATGTCCATCAACTAATAAATGGATAAATAAAAAACAGTATATGTATACAATGAATTATTATAGAGCAACGAAAAGGAATAAAGTACTGACACATAATATAACCTGGATGAACCATGAAAACATTATGCTAACTGAATGAAGCCAGTCACAGAAGGATGCACATTGTACAATTCCATTTGTATGAAATGTTCAGAAGAGGCAAATCTAAGGAGACAGAAAGTAGACTAGTGATTGCCGAGGATTAAGGGGGAGGGGGGATGAATCGCAGTGACTGCTAATGGTTACGGGGCTTCGCTTTGGAGTGACAAAAAATGTTCCAGATGTATATGTATAGCTGATTCACTTTGTTATAAAGCAGAAACTAACACACCATTGTAAAGCAATTATACCCCAATAAAGATGTTTAAAAAAAAAAAATGTTCCAGAATTTGATTGTTGTGATGGCTGTACAACTCTGTGAATATACTGAAAACCATTGAATTGTACATTTTAAATGGGTGAATTTAAATGTGAGTCACATCTTGATGAAACTGTTAGGGGAAAATAAAACAGGTGGCAGGTGGAGTTGGTATGTGTGCTCTAGCCTGCTCTAGGAGGTTGAGCAAAATATTTTTTAATTTTCAGTAATTTAGAGAAGTTACTGGTGATGTTATGTGAACACGTAGATGATCAAATTTGCTATCTAGTGTGCTTCTGGATATGGATTTCAGGGTATTTCAGGTTTTCTTGGTCAGAGCCTGATTTAAAATGCTTTTTGGATTAGCAACTCAGTAACTGTTGCTGTCAACATTCTTACTGTAGGGGCAATATTCTGAGCTTTACATTGCCTTTGATGTTGTCAACATTTCATGTCAAAATCAGAAAGAAGTTTAAATGCTTTTCCAATGTGTTCATCTGATTCCCTCCTCTTCATTAACTGCATTGTTAAATGCTTCAAGAGCCTGTTACTTATTTCGCTTTGATATTTATCTCTTCCTCCTAATGAATGCTTTAGTTTGATCTGAAAACTTATTTCGTTATAATTAAATTTTTGAAGTCAGATTTATTGCTACTGATTTCTTTACTCATTTTAAACTTTTATTTATTTTCTACTGATTTTTTTTTTTTTGCAGTACACGGGCCTCTCACTGTTGTGGCCTCTCCCGTTGCGGAGCACAGGCTCTGGATGCACAGGCTCAGCGGCCATGGCTCACAGGCCCAGCCGCTCTGTGGCACGTGGGATCTTCCCGGACCGGGGCACGAACCCGCGTCCCCTGCATCGGCAGGCGGACCCCCAACCACTGCGCCACCAGGGAAGCCCTCTACTGATTTTTATCTGAATTTTCTTTAATAAATATATTTGAAAATGGTAAAAGAAGGTATCTTTATACTTATATCTAAATCAGAAGTCTGTCGTTTCTCCCTTACTTTATTGAAGCATTCTGAAACAACTTTCAAAATTGCAGTTAAACTAGTAACAGCTTTATCAACATTTTGAATAAACTTTTTGCATCCCATCTGCATTCAGGTTTCTCTCCTGGACTTTGAAAATTATTTTTAGTGCTCCTTGTGTTTTGTAATGTGTATGTTTGGAGGTCTGGACAGTTTTTAAATAAACAAACCATCTTATTAAACTTAGCATTTCCAAAGAAGTATCCAAGTTGGATCTGTGTTAGTGTCCCATCTACAAGACAAACCCCAGAAGAAAACAAACTATTGCTAAGATAGAAGTAATCACAACCTGTAGTATATGTGAGGCCCCTTTTCTCCAATCAATTGAGGAGACTGTGCTAAACACAGCACATATTCTGCAACAACCCTGGGTGAGTTGGCACAGAGGCAGTAAGAGTATTTCTAGAAGCTATTCTTACACCTGTATAGAAACAACAACCTAACCGTACACATAAGGTACTAAAAGCCATGTAAATAAACCAATAAATATACCCCAAATCCAATTTATCCTTAGCCAAAGCCACAAAACACCCACGGCCCCTCTAATGTCAACAGGAGAAATGTATCAGAGGGGAAGGAGGAGTGATCCTAATCGATTATGGTCAGTGAAAATATATGACCACGTGAACACATTGTGAGGCCTGTCCCAGGGCCCTGGAAGGGGCTTATACAAGTATGGGGCCCTGAAGCTTATGCATCGTCAGCTTCATGGTAAACCCATCTCTGCTCCCTTCTCAAAACCTTCTGGGGTTCCCCACTGCTGCAGGATTTAGACTAGCCCTGTGGCCTGGCTCCTACACACCAACCCTGCTCCATCTCCCACTGCCACACCAGGCACGGGAGCACTGACTGCTCTCTGAACAGACCACGCTGCCTTTGGGAGCTCCTCTGTGAAAGAAGCCCTAGCTCCATTTCCTCCCCCACCCCTGCAGTAATGCAGGGATCCCCCTGCAGAACAGAGACGCTCACTACCCCAGCTGTGGAGAGCTGCTTGTTGCTCATGGCTGACAGCTGAATCCCTTTATAGGAAATGCCCTCAGCCAAAGACAGCTGCCTAGCCCGGAGTCATGCCCTTTTCCTGGGGACAGCCACGGCCAGAGGTCGAGGTGGGGGACAACTCTGAAAGGCCAGCCCGGAGCGCCGGGCAGGGTAGGCTGAACCTGCGTTGTGACCACACCACTGTTCAATGACTCTCTCTCTCTGCAGGTGTCGATACTGAGCGTGCTCCTCAGGAAACACCTTGCCATCAGATCTCTGTCTCAGAGCCCACTTCCAGGGCAGCCAAGCTCCCGTCTCCATGCCCACGTTGCTCCCATGTATCCCTCCTGGTTCTCGGCTCTTGTCTCCCTAGATTTGTGCACATCTCTGCTGGGAGCCCACCTTGCCTCTTCTTCCTTACACAGGCCTCTCACTCCTCCCAACCAGCTGAAGCACTCCCAGGCCTGCCTTTGCACAGGAGGCTCTGCAGAGGCTGCCATTCCCTGGATTCTCCTTCCCGGGCTCTGGGCAAGCGATCAAGGGCTCCACCACCACCAGATTGGGCACCCGGGCACATGGCCAACAAGCACAGTCATGAGCTACCTGGGGTCCGGGAGGCCTGGCTCCAGGTCACCAGTGATGCTGTTCACATCCTTTCCGGGCCACAGTTACCTCATCTCTCACCTCAGAGCTCCCCTCACTCAACCAGGGAAGGGAAAGACCCACAGAAATTCTTGCTAGTGTCCCCCTCAGCTGGTGGAGCAAGGGGAGGGCTGGCAGGAAAGGAGGAGGGCCCAGGCAGGGGAATGCTGTGGACTGAATATTTGTGTGCCCCAAAATTCACATGTTGAAGCCTAACTCCAAAGCGATGGTATTAGAATGTGGCGCCTTTGGGAGGTGATTAGGGTGGAGCCCTCATGAATGAGATTAGTGCCTTTAAAAGAAGACAAGAGAGAGATGATTTCCCTCTCCAAAATGTGAGGACAGGGAGAGAAGATGGCAGTCTGCAACCCTCACCAGAATCCGACCATGCCGATACCCTGATCTCGGATTTCCAGCCTCCAGAACTGTAAGGAATAAGTGCCTGTTGTTTAAGCCACCCTAGTCTCTGGCTTTTTGTTATAGCAGCCCCCATGGACTAAGACAAAGAGGATGGGAAGGGTCCTGGCACCTCTGAAGGTTGTGACGGGGTCCAGCCTCTAAATCACTGGTGGGCATGGGAACCAAGGGCCAGGGGGATGGCGGAGGCCACATAGTGGTCCCGCTGTCCCCACTGAACAAATTGGTCCCCAGTTTGTAAATGGGGAGCTGGGCATGGGACAACTCAGGACACTCCACAGGCCTATGGCGTGATGGATCACCTCCTCTGCAGACTTGGGTCCAACCAAACGCACAGAGGCAACACACGTGCACTGTAGAAAATATGAAAACAAGGCAAAGCAGAAAGACAGGAAAATCACCCTTCATTCCACCACTCAGAAGCTGTCCCTCTAATATTTGGTTTATTTACTCCTGGATGATGATGAGCATTTAAAAGAGTGCAATTATCCCAAATGAACAATTTTATACTCTGATGCCTCAGTGTTATTATAAAAGAAACATGTTTAATATTATTAAAATGCTTTATAAACATATGTTTAAATGCCTACAAATATTTCATCCAATAGAGAGGTTTAAACATTTAAAAGCACAAAGCCACATGTCATGAGTGAATTCAGAGCCCACACGTACCCATGGACAATCCTGACCAGGGCTGCCTCTGGTACCAGGATAAGTACCACGGAGAGCGCTGGTGCACCTAAGCAGGGCTGGGAACACTGCCAGGTTGGTCTGAAAGCCTGAAAGGCAGACTGTTCTTTTCAGGAAGTGCACATTTAGCATTTCGGAACCACTGTGATCCTGGGTTTCCGTTCTCCACCCGCCAGCATGTCCCAAGCTGGTACCATGTGCCAGGAGCCTGGGATGTGAGGATAACTGAGTGGGACACTTAGGTGGCTCACCCAAGGGGTAAAGGATGGCTCAAGGTCACACAATGAGGAGGGAGGACCCAGGGCTTAAACTCCCATGCCCAGCCCGTGGGCTGTCCCTGTTGCTAGGCCTGTCTGCCAGTTCTCAACTATGCAGCAAAGCATGGGGCATCACAGGGCCTCTGCACTCTGGATAAGCACCGTGGCACATGTTTCTGAAACAGTCCTTCTGAATTCAGGAAAACTTAGGGTGGGCGTTGCTTCCCCAAGACACTGCCGGTGAATGTGAGACACATGAAGGACTCTTCCCTGACAAGACACACTGACGCAGGAGCCATCCTGACCCAGCTGGATCTGCACCCCACCCATGACCCTGACCCTGGCTCAGGCAAGGAGGGCAAGGTGAGCCCACCAGCCCGGCCTGCAGGGTAGAGGCACCTGGGGGGACCCTCTGTGCTTGGCCTGACCCTGCCTCCAGGGTATCCAGGGCATACACTGTGTGGCCACAGGGCGCACCTGTCTGAGAGCAGATCTGAGCCATGTCCCCAGCACCCTGGACAGGTCAGGTGATGAAGCAGGCTCGGGAACAGCCATCGTCAGTTCAATCAGTCCTTCCCTCTCTCCCACCATCACCCAGCCTCCTGCGGAGCCGTGTGTGTTAATCGGGTCTTTTGTTTTCTGGATTCTGATGCTTCGACTTCTGGGCCTTGCTGACCCTGGGGGCACTGTCCCTCCCAGGGTTAGCCAGTTCCTAGAAATAGTAAACAACTCATCCACGAGTGCAATTTTCAAGTGCAAACCTATCAATCCAGAGCACACAGAGCCACCTCCTTCATCAGGGCTCCTAAATTCCAGGCCACCATCCTCCATCCTAATCACTCCAGGGCTAGTCAGGTACCAGACAACTAGGGGCAGCCCCTATGGCCCAGAGCCCACTGAAATTATTCACAGCAGCCAAACCTAAGCCTGCTTACCTTGCCTTGCCATTCCTTTCTGCAGAAACCGAAGTTCCTGCCGCCCTCTGCTCTCCAACTGATCCTGATGCTTCCCTGTGTGCCCGACAGCCCCCCTTCGCCCTCCTGCCACGGTGTGGTGTGGCCCCTCCCTTTGGGGTTTGTGAGGAACAAACTCTCTTGTCAATGGCAATTGTCTTGATCTGTTGGCCCTACTGTACCTCAGCTTTTCTACTAATACATTATATTTTAAAACATCACGCTCCTCTCATCCACCCTCCCCAGCCATCCTCATCATGCTGCCACCCAATGAGGTCCCCCCGCCTGAAGCACCGGTCCCACTTCTCTCTACTCTTTGGGATTTGGCTGGGGCCGCTGACCAGGAAGCCTCTCTGAGCTCCCGACAGGCCCCTCCCCAACCCGTTCCTCACCACCATGTCATGGCTGCCTCGTCACGTTCGTGGCCAACCCCCACAGACAGCGAGGTCTGATGGAGGCAGAGGGAGCCTGACACATGGATGGATGGATGAACGTGAAGCCGAGGTGACTGATGAGCCTAATCCTCAGGTCCACTGCCCACATCTATGTCCAAGAGCAACGGGCTCACCTCTCCCCTCTCAGCCAAACATGCCTGCCCACAACTCCTGATTCCATGAGAAAGCCGTGTGCCCACTGGCCCTCATCCCTCTCCACTTGATCTCACCAACACATGCACTCTGCACCCTTCACACCCCATTGTGGGAACCCAGGCAGACAATGAAAAAGCCATCAAACTGAGGGGCAGGCAGTGGAGTTGGCTCATCTGTAGTTTTGTTCCTTCTCCCCAGGTCATCTCTGCGGATGGAATATAGATACATTGTTCCGTCTCTGGGAAATGGTGGGTGTAGGAAACTGTGAGCAAGCAGGGGTATAATCCAGTGCTGGAGGCCAAGAGGGGAGAATGCGCTTGGGATGACCCACTGTGGACATGAGGACCCCAGGCAGAGCCTGAGTGCTGTGTGACCCCCTGCCAGGGGTCTTGCAACGGGGGCAGAGAGGGACGGAAATGGACAGTTGAGCTTGGCAAAGCCCTGGTCCCTGAGATGACCTGCTATTTCTCCAACCTGCCTAGACTTTCCCCCTGCTCCCTTCTGCCTCTCCTCTCTCCTGTGCCCTGTGGCTGTTCTTGCAGGAAAGGGAGAGACAAAGGATGATTGCTTTCCAAATATAAGATTACATTGCAATAAGAAACTCATAGAGGCAGAGGATTCTGATAGGCCCCCTGGGAGGTGCCCTTCCCGTCCTCCTCTCTCCCCCTTCCCATCCTCCTCTCTCCCTTTGCCCCTCCAGCCCCACTCCACACACACACCAGGAATCCCTCACCTAGGTCAGCTTTCTACCTATGCTCCTTGTGAACGAGGGCAGGCTGAGCTAAGCCCCAGCTCCACCCTCTCAGTCAGCACAAGACTGTTTTTTAATACATAAAATGATGGGGCTTTTACTGGGCTAAATGAACTAAGGGTCCCACCACCAAAAAGAGTGAAAGGTCATCACTGAGCCAGTGTTTTCTGTGAGAAAGGGTACTTTGGCCACATCTGCCCACCTTCCTCACCA
>NW_020172287.1:1358849-1421376 GCF_003031525.2 Neophocaena asiaeorientalis asiaeorientalis | reverse complement strand
CCCCACGCCCACCCCCACCCCCCGCCCAGGAGAAATGGGCCAATCAGCTGGCAGTCAGGCACTCTTTGGCCCCCATTTTGTAGTGGTCAGTGGTCCTGTGGGTGAAGACCAGCCACACACACCCCTGGGCGAGCACACTGTGCAGGGTCTGCTCCCACTCCTTCTCTCCACCCAGGGCTGGACTTGGAGGGGCAGACCGGGGAAGGAGGCCATGCTGAGCTAGTCTCATTCACCAGTTTAGCACTTACTGGGCTCCCCATTGGGGTTATAGCAAATGTTTTGGGGCCCCGTTCCCTCCCTCGAGCTCCTGTGGGGAGCAGGGCTATGAGGTCAGTTCTGGCATTACTAAGTCCCTGGAGTATTACTAACAACATTTCATTTCCAACTTCTGACAGTTCATTAAGTCTAGGGGCCGCAGCTAAATCACCCGGGGCACCTCTTAAAAATACCGTTTCCCACGTCTTCTAACAGAAACATACGCGTGAATGTTCATTAGTGGCACTATTCACAAATACCAAGAGGTGGAAAAAACCTAAATGTCCATCAAACGATAAACAAATGTGGTATATCCATACAGTGCAATGTTATTTGGCCATAAAAAGGAATGAAGCACTGATATCTGCTCCAACACAGATGAACCTTGAAGTTATTATGCTAAGTGAAAAAGGCCAGACACAAAAGGCACATAGTATATCATTCCACTTATATGAAATTCCAAAATAAGCAAACCCATAGACAGAGAAAGCAGATTAGTGGTTGCCAGGAGCTGGAGAGAGGAGAGAAATGAGGTGCCACTGCTTAATGCAGTCTCTCTTCGGCGTGATGAAAAGTTTTGGAAACTGGATAGCGGTGATGGTTGCACAACATTAGGAAGGTACGAAAAGCCCCTGAAAGTGGTTAAAGTGATGAATTTTACGTTATGTGAACTTTACCATCATTTTACAAATAAAGAACCAAACAAAACAATTCTCAGTCCTCATCCCAAATCAAAATCTTCAGGGTGGACCTGGAAATCCGTAACTTGAAGAAGCTCTGACAGGGCTTCTAAAATAAAGCAGAATTTAAGACCTGCGGCGTAGGAACCTCAGGCTCAGGTGGTTTGGGTGCCTTTCTAGGCCTGACTCTGGGGGACATGTGCTGGAGTCCTCTCCTGGGCCTCCCTGGATGCTGCTGTGTCTGCGTGTCTTCCCTGGGCTGAATCCTCCTGGATTAGGCTTAGGCTCACCTGCATAAGCCAGCCCCCTAGCAAGTGCTTGGCGGAGGAGTGGGAGTGCGATTTCATCTGAACCAATGAGAATCAGGCCCGGAGTTTGGGCTGGAAGGAGAAGCCCTTTGTTCTGCTGCTTTGGAAGTAGGAGGTGGGAAGGTGGGAAGAGGGCCTGGGGCAGCAGGCAGGCGCTGGTGGGTGGCCATCCACCTACCTCCAGGGACAAGTCTGCCCACCAGGGACCAAACACCAAGGCGCCAGAGGATAGAAAGGCCAAGCCTGATGTTGGGCCTGAGGATCCCGTGGTCACCAGAATGTTGGCCAATATTGGCCTCAAGATGAGGTGACCCAGTCACCCACAGTGTGCAGGGGGAGATGGAAGGCTGCTGGAACCCTGAAACTGGTCCTCAGAGGAGGGGATTCCTGCAGTGGGGCTTGAAGCACATTGAGGAACTCTGAGACACCAGGTTCCCTCCTGTAGAAGAAAGAGTGCACGGGGCAGAAGCTGTGGAGTGTGGGGTTGTTAGAAATGAGGAAGGGGTCCCCTGAGAAGACCCCTGGCCCCACTCCGAGGGCCCTGCGGGGCCTGGCCCTGGAGATCTGTGCATGTCACAGTGCCTGCCCTTTGCCCCAACTCACCTTGCCGGGTGCACACATGGTCCCATCCAGGGGAGGCCCCTTCTTCGTCTTGCAAAAGTAAGGGTTGTCAGGGTGGCTGCACCACAGCTGCTTGCAAGGGTCAAAGGTCCGGAACTGGAAGAGAGCACCAGGAGCTAGCCAGGCCACCTCCCACTTCAGGGACCCTCCAGGGGTACTGCCCTGTCACCCAGAGTCCTCTTGCACAGCTGTGGAGCCAGAAATGACTTGTCCACACATGACAGGCCTGTGTGGTGCCCTGAGGTGTGTGTGACTCTGGGGCAGTGAGGACCTCAAGCAGACAGCACGGTGCTTCACATCTTTGCAGGCTGCTTGGCCTCCCCGGCCTCCAGACCTTGGTGGCTGCACCTCTCACGGAGCCTGCACAGAAAGCTGGGCACAAGTGTGCTTGGCATGAAGGCTTGGTGGCCTTCCTCTGGCCCAGGCAGGAGGGGCGGTCATTGCAGGGTCCCATGAGCACCCGCTGTTCACCTGCTGAACACTCCACTGCCTCAATCCCTCCTAAAGCCATGTCTGGGCCAGCCAGGAGGGCACTGGGTACCGACTGGGGAAAGAGCAGTGGGTATGGAGGGAGAGGCTGCTGTTTTGGAGGGCTGCTCCACCCTGTGCCAGGGAGCCACCCAACACCAGCCGCCTCCCAGGAAGCCAGGCCGATCTGGGGCAGACTCCCCCCGCCCAGCCCTTGGAGGTGTCGTGGGCTCCCACACTCACCGCGGTACACATCATGTAGCCAAGGCCGAAGTCAAAGCGGCACTGCTCGTTCATGGAGTAGTGCAGCCCCGGGAGCTGGGGCAGTGCTGGCCAGTCGTGGGTGAAGGGGTCATCCCGCAGGCAGTCATAGGAGCTGGGAGGGGACACATGGGTGCCACAAGCTGCCTTCAACAGGACTGGCCATCTAGCCCAGGAGGCAGCTGAGGCCCCTCATGGAGCCTCGGGGGTGGGCCTGCCTGCACACCCCAGCCCTAGGCTGTGCTGCCTCAGTTTCCCTGCTGCACCTGTTTTCTTTGGCATAAGCTACCCAGGACCAGGCATCCATTAAAGGTGCAGCTGTCATAACCACTTTCCATCCAAAACCTAGCCCCCAACAATGGGAGACCCCCGTCCTGTACTACTGTCCCCCTCTCCCCTTCCCTGCACCTCAGGCTGGAGGTGCTGAGACCGGCACTTCGGGTTCGTCTTTGGGAGACACAGGTGGTACTCACTGCAGGTAGCGGCTCAGCTCCTGCTGGCTGCAGCGGGACCAGTGGAAGCGGTGGAAGGCTGCCTGCACCAGGGGCGCCATAATGCTGCCCAACCGCACCTCATCACCGCAGCGGTTGCCCTGCCCATCGTGCTCCATGCCCAGCCTGTGCAGGAAGACAAGGCAGCCTCACTGGACCCTCACCTGGCCGTATTCACCTGTCAGCTCCACCCCACCCTTATGCTCAGAGGGCACCCCTAACCTCCCCGAGCTGCCCCCCCCACACCTTAGTTGGCTTGGTCTGCCCTGAGCAAGGTGGTACCCATTTTCTACCAGCTAACTTTAAAGTCAGGGGCACTCTGAGGTGAGAGCATCCAGCAGCAGCCCCCTCAGGTATCCTGTCCCCAAGGCAGAGCACTGTTACATGAGAATGCAATGGAGGCAGAGGCATCCACAGCCCTCTCTACACAGCCAGCAGTGTGCACACCCAGGCGGAGTAACTTCCTCAACTCCAGCTCTATGCTCCTGGGGAAGGCTCCCTCAGAGCCTCAGTTACGCATCTGTAAAATGGGGTAAGAAGACCCCCCCACCCTGCCCAGGTGCTTGAATGGCATAATGGGTGGAAAGCCCCCAGCTCCTGCCTGGGGCCTTCAGCAGAAAGTGGGCCTCCAGCTTGTCCTGTGCAGCACGGAGGCAAGACATCACATCCCAAGGGCTTTTCATACAGGGCCTGTCCCTCTCAGGGCACAGAGGAGAAGTGGGGCCCTTTGAACCCCGACCTTCCTCAGACAACAGGGATGGTGAGTCCACTTACACGTGGCCAGTCTCATGGGCCACGACAAACGCTGAGGAGAAGCCGTCCTCGTGGTTCAGGGTGCAGCTGCGGACAGGGTGGCACATCCCAGTGACAGGAGCATAGCCTGGAAGGGGACAAAGGGTAGTTCCAGGTCCCAGGCTCAGAGCCCTGCCCAAATCTGGGGGCCCTGACCCCAACACCCCCAGAGCAAATGAGCAGAGCCAACTGCCCCCGTGGCTGGCATGGCTCAGGAGACCACCTGTCCCCTCCCCCAGGGCAGCGGGCCTCGGCCCTGCCCGTCTGTGGCCACACCGCAGCAAGCTCAGTTTCCCAAGCCCAGGTCTCACCTGCTAAGGCTTTCTGCCACCTCCTTCCCGCTATTCCCTTTCAGGCCACCTCCCGCGCTCCTCCCCCCCGCTTGGCTGGGTGGCCTTCTGGCCCCTGGGTAGCACATTGTCTCTACACCCGCTCCTGGTGCTGCAGGAACCCTGGCCCCGGTGCCCGGCACCATACCCTGAGCCCACCCCTCGGGACCTTCCCTGGCTCCCTCGTGGTCCATAGGTCCTTCTCTGGGTCCTCAACTGGATGGATTTCTATAGTGCACAGAAGGCTACAGTGAGGGTGGCCCTGAGCTGTTCATGGGCAGGTCAGGCAAGGACAGCCGAGGTGCTACGCTGCCCTGCTGAGTCATGCAGAGGGGACTGGCTGCGTGGATTGGGGGCCAGACCAGCCACAGACGACGGGGCCCTCGGAGCCCTTGGCCCGGCAACTCTGCACTCTGACTGAGGAGATTATGAGCCACATTCCGGCTGAGGGGTCCAGGGATCTGTCCTGGGCAAGGTGGAGAATGAGGAGGGGCAGCTGCAGTAGGCCAACCCCCGACATGAGATGCCACAGGCCCTCCAGCAGCCCTGTGGGCCCACCCCACCCCTTCAAGGGCTTCTGAAGAGCCACTGAATTCACAGGTAACAGTAAGGTGACACAGTGGGTTTTGCCAGCCCAGTTAGAGTGTGTGATCCAAGGAAGCAGTCGGGAATGGAGCCTGACAGGGAATGAGGGCAGGGCTGAGGAATGAGCCTGAACCACCCGGGCAGGAAGGCCAGGAAGGCCTCCCTGTGGCATGGCTGGTCCGTGGAAGAATGACCCCCCTTGACTAAGCTGAGCCTGATCATGGGATGTCTTAAGATGTCCCCAGGGAAGCCTTACAGGACAACATTCTCACCCATGGCGGGGGGAGGGTGATGGGAGTACATGATGACCCCACCCAAAATGGAGGAAATCCAGAGAACAGGGCCTAGCCACTTGCCCCTGGACAAGATACAGAAGTACATACAGACCTTTGTGTGCCAGAGGGGGCCTCTGTTTAGAAGCCTGGGCGTCCTAGTGGCCCACCAAGTGAGAAGCCAGCCTGTCCTCTGATAAATGGAATATTTATAAATGGAATATTTCCTGCCATATCAATAAACAAAGGATGTCACAGTCACCAATGATTGCAGCCCTCCAACATGAACTGGTGAGCCGTGAGGAAACTCAGGGCTGAAAAGAATACCTGCCATCTAGCAGCCATCAGACTGCAGCCACTCCCTGCTGTGAGCACTGAGGAAACTCAGGATGTGAAAATACTGGCCCCAGATAGCTAAGGTGCATATCAAAGGAATGACTTTAGTGAGCCCAGACTCTTGCATCTTCCCATACATAGAAAAGCACTAAATTCCTTACCTTGAGATATCTGGTTCTCTTTATTTAACAACAATCTTTTGATGTTCCCAATTACCCGCTCTTTGTTGCAAAACTCCTCTGTATCCTAGCTCCTCCCCTCACCTCCTTGGAGCAGTTTCTCAGAGTTTTCTGAAACGCTGTCCTCCTGGGCTGCAGTCCTCATTTTGCCCCCAATAAAACTTAACTCGCAACTCTCACGTTGTGAATATATTCTTTTTTAAGTCAACAACCCCGACTCAGTCTCACTCTTCTGAGACCCCACAGGGAGGTCCCAGGCAACGTGCTCCCAGAGAAAAGCACAGAAGGGAAGGAAGTGTGATGGGGGAGTGCTGGTTTTAGACTTGTCTGTAAAAGCATCGTATTGTCTTTTTCCCTTCTAATAAACAGGAAAATCTATGTCATAAAGCATTTTTTGCTCTGTAGATTTTGAGATGATTGTTCTCCCATCAGCGCCAGAGCAAACATTTGTGGTCTTCTCTTTGTCCTTTGCATGCAAAGCTTGCACATGAATATGCCTCAGTATGAGTATTTCTCATTCACCTACATTAGCATTACATGAACCTTTAGGATCTGAAGACTTGAAACTGTATCTGTATTTTTTGCTTTATATCCTTATTTTATTCTGCTGTTATTTTCTTTCTGGAAATCTTTTTAGATAGATATTGTATTTCCTGGATTGAGCCTCTACATCAACTTTTCTCTCATATTTTAATCTTTTTGGATCCATTGACTTTTTATTTCAACTTTTGAATTTTCTATTTTACCCACTGAGAAATGGAATATTGCCTGCCACAAAGGATGTCACAGTAATCAGCGATTGCAGCCACCACCAGTGAGCTGGTGAATCCTGAGGCAAAGAATACCTGCCTTCTAGCAGCCATCAGACTTCAGCCAATCCCCACGGTGAGCCCTGAGGAAACTCTGGATGTGAAAACACAGGATACTGGCTCCAGATAGCTGAGGTGCATATCAAAGGAATGACTTTAGTGAGCCCAGACTCTTGCATTTTCCCATACACAGAAAAGCAGTAAATGCCTTAACTTGAGGTTTCTAGTATTCTTTAATTAGCAGTAATCTTTTGTTCTTATTACCTGCCCTTTGTCGCAAAACTCCTGTGTATCCTAGCTACCCCCTCGCCTCCTCGAAGCAGTTCTCTCAGGGTTACTTGAGATGCTGCCTCAAGGGCTTGAAGTCCTAAAAATTTCTGTGACTCAGTCTTTAGGTTGGGCATTTAATTTTTTAGTTGACACCGTCAAATCTTTTATTTAATGAAAACCCTTTGTTCTCTAATTCTTCCTTGCAACCTGTTCTGGGTTTACAGATGTAGTTCCTCATTCTGGGGATATTACTTTATAAACTGTGCTTTTCCCTTCTTTAAATTATCTGTTTCCTCCGGCGTCAGTTTTAAAATTTTATTTTGCATCTTGGTCCATCCTTTTCATCCTATCGTTTTTTTTCATGTCTGGTAATCCTTGGCTATCCTTTCACATATTTAAATGAAGAATGAGGTCACTTAATACAAAGGTTGTATTGGCTTCTCTCCTATGGAACACTTCTGCTCCCTATTAGAGCTCTCACTTGGACCAAGGGCAGACAGGGTGCTCTGTCTGTCAGCTGGCCACACTGGTGTAGGGCTTGAAGGGGAGCTAGCAGCCCCCTCCCAGTGGGGAGGCACCCACACCAAGTAGGAGCTATATTCTGTGCTTGGTGGGATCTGGGGTCACACTCTCTGTTCCCATCTGCTTCCCACTGTGGTGCTGATCTGCGTGGCAAAGGGGGCAACAGTAGTGCCTTAGAGGTGTTCTGTTAACATGAACTAATCCTAGCTCTGATCAGGGGTCACTTAAGAAGTCTTTCTATTTACGTGAATATGACAAGTGGTTGGCAGAGAGAAGCTGCAGGTTAAGAGAGCAGAGCGGTGCATATGAAATAAGTCATGGAAGAAAGTGCTGGAAGGAATCAGCACCTATATCAGATAAATATGCTTATTTTTATAAAAAGGATCACTGGGGCTTCTCTGATGGCACAGTGGTTGAGAGTCCACCTGCCGATGCAGGGGACACAGGTTCGTGCCCCGGTCCGGGAGGATCCCACATGCCGCAGAGCGGCTGGGCCCGTGAGCCATGGCCACTGGGCCTGCGTGTCCGGAGCCTGTGCTCCGCAACGGGAGAGGCCACAACAGTGAGAGGCCCGCGTACCGAGAAAAAAAAAAGGATCACTGGAATGATCAACTAGAAACTAACCAAAACGACTATCTGTAGAGGATAGGGGTGAAGTGAAACAGGGTCCACTCCCCTGAATATACATTTTTATATAGGTCGTTAAAGCTCTTTCATTTGAAGTATAATATACGCTATAAGAATGCACAAATCATAAGGACACAACTAGTGAATTATCACAAAGTGATCACACCTGTGTAGCCACCTCCCTGATCAAGAAATGAAACTGTCCCCACACTGCAGAAACCTCTTCTTTCTTCCAACAGCGACTCTCTCCCTCCTGACCACTCCTGACTGTTAACACCACAGATTAGTTTTGCTCACTTCCAAACTTGAAATAAATGGAATCATAAGTATATATTCTTCTCTGACTGGCTTATTTCACTCAACATTCACTGCAAGAGATCCATCACAGTGTGGTGTGCAGTCCTTGCTATGTGTGAAAATCTTCAACGATGATTGTAGACCTTCAATTTTTTCTTTTAGATCTGTCAGTTTTATATAGTTTGAATTTTTAAGTAAAGTTTCTTAACTGTTAAAGATTGAAAACTTATTCAAATTTGTTTTGTGAAAGCTGGAGGAAGCAAAAAACTCTGAAACCCAGCCTCAGATCCTGTCTGGTCTGAGGCTGCCAGCCCCAGATTCTGCCCATTTCACTACCTTTGATCCTCTCTGTCCCTCCCAGAGATGCAGTTTCCTGGGGGAAAGGTCAGAGTTCCTGGTGGTTTGCAAGAGCTAGGAGGTCACTAGCACTTACCCTTCCCCCTCAACACAGGCCCCCTTGCCCAGACACCCTTCCCAGCCCAGGCCAAGGTTGCCAGGGGGCCCTCGCAGGGCCAGGGGCTCACCTTGCATGCCTGAAGGCCCGAAGTCCTGCCGTGTGAGGAATATGGCGTGATCGTGGTACTCATCGTGGCCGGAGTCTGGTTTCTGCTGGAGGTAGGCCCAGCGGCAAACGTTCTCCAGACTCTGAGAGGGGTTCCCAATCTCAATGAGGCTCAGGGACTGCAGGGGCAGGAGAGACAAACAGAGGGGTTGGCGTCTGGTGGTCCTGATGGGAGCTGAGCAGACCCCATCTACCGGGGGACCTGGGCCAGGTGGCGCTAAGCCCAGTCCATTCTCAAGACCCCCTCCCACTTGGCTCCATTCTCCTGAGTGGATGGAAAGGCTCCCCGGCCTTTCCACATAACTGCACGAGTTTCCACACAAAGTCACTGCACAATTTCAGGTGAGACGTGGGAGCCAAGCTCTGAGGCCGTCTAAAGCCTCAAAGAGTCCATTCAGCCCACCCCACCTCCAGGGTCCCTGCATCCTATTTAGCCCCTGCTCTGTGCAGGCCCTGGCCAGGAGGCAAATGCAATGAACCTTGGTCACCCTGAAGAGCTTACATTCTGGCAGGCTCCAGGACAGAGGAGACAGAACTCCCAGTATGACTACAAGCCCAGAGACCTGTGCTTTCCCCTTGATAGAAGCTATTTGCAGAAAACGACACAAGGGAGGGAAAAACCCTGCAGCAGATACAGCAAAGGAGCCACATAAGGAACAGGAGCACAGGGACAATTCCCTCAGGATCCACGGACAGGAAGCCACTGGGAGCAACCACATTCCATTTTGTGTCATGACACATACCTACTAGCCAAGGCTGGCTGCTGGACTGGCAGCACTGCAGCCTGATCTGCACCATGGCATTGGCATTCACTCTCTCATTCAGTCTTCACAACCACCCGAAGAGGCAAGAAACTGAGGCTCAGAGAGGTCAAGTAACTTGCCCCAGGTCACGCAGCTAGGAAGCCTGAAACCAAAGTTTATATTGAATCCACTGCCCTAAACTTCCTCCACAAATAAAACATACACTGTATCATCTCAAAATCAAGTCTCCTATAAGCTGCGCTCATCCCTTTTCTCTCCACAATCCTCACAGCAGACACTCCAGTTTCTGCTCTCACCACATACTCCCACCATCAAAGTAGTTCCCTCTAGGCAGAGAGTACTGGGCACGTTCTGTTCCACTTTAAGGATACATCTGTCCATGAAGTAGAACTATGCATTCTTTGGTAGACACGTAAGCAGATGTTTTGTCTCTTCTCTTGCATAAATATATCCATCAAGCAGAGCCACATATTTTTGTTTTTGTGTATAAGTAGCAGAGAATAAGATACAGGGTATTGTTAGTAAGCCAGCATGCTGCAGAAGAAGGAAGAACGATTCAAGGCCAGGGAGGACTAGTCATTGCCAGGCATCTCGTGAGTTACCCAAGTCAATGGCTTACAAGATGGCAGACCAGTTCCCAAGTCCTAAGCACAGGGCCAATTGCTCCTGAGAGATGAGATTACTTGTTTTAATAAGATATAGTTGAGGGGCTTCCCTGGTGGCACAGTGGTTAAGAATCCGCCTGCCAATGCAGGGGACACAGATTTGAGCCCTAGTCTGGGAAGATTCCACATGCCACAGAGCAACTAAGCCTGTGCACCACAACTACTGAGCCTGCGCTCTAGAGCCCGAGAGCCACAACTACTGAGGCTGCGTGCCACAACTACTGAAGCCCACGCACCTACAGCCCGTGCCCCGCAACAAGAGAAGCCACCGCAGTGAGAAGCCTGTGTGCCTCAACGAAGAGTAGCCCCTGCTCACTGCAACTAGAGAAAGCCCGCGTGCAGCAACAAAAACCCAACGCAGCCAAAAATAAATAAAATAAAATAAATAAATTTTTTTAAAAAAGAAAAAAAAAAGATGTAGTTGAGTCCTAATGAAGTCAGTCATAGACTGGAGCGAGAGGTCTGGTGGCCAGGACCTGTTAGACATTGGCACAGAGGTGGACAGCCCAGAGGATGCTGGAAAAGGGGGAGGGAGGTACACTCCTGCCCCCCTTGTGATTCGGAGAAGCATGTGACGAGCTCTGGCCAATTAGCTGCGAGTAAAAGTGACGTGTGTCTCTTCCCGGTCCAAGCACTTAATTGCCCACATGAGCGCCTCCAGAGATCCCTCCTTGTTGGCATGTGAACCAGCATGTTGAGATGGTAGCTGCTCTGTCACCTAAGCCTTGAGTGACAATGAGACCAGAGTCCTCTGCCAATTCACAATGAACATACAAGTGTGAGGGGGAAATCGATCTTTGTTGTTGTAAACTGCGGGGACACGGAGCTTGTTTGTTCCTGCAGCACAGCACGGCCCACCCCACCTGACACAGAAAGGGCAAAGGAAGGGGACGTGGCATCTATATCTCATCCAAGCAGGTCAGCTCAAGACCCTGCCAGGTGATCACTGTCTCCAGAAAACCTTGAGAGGCCACAGCTCTGGAGGAGGAAGTGAGTGAAAGACTCTTCTTTCTAGGGAAGGACCTTTGGGTGGAATGAGAAGGAAGGGACCCTCATGGGTGGATCTGATTTGGTGCATGAGTATGGACGCCACTGGGCTTCGGATTGCCAGCCCAAGTCCCGATCAGAGGGTGATCACAAAGGCCACTGATGACCACTTGATCAAGGATGGCCGCAGAGCCCCCACTGGAGTGGGACTCCCCCAGCTCCACAAAGCCCAAAACCAGTTCAGAGCCTTGTTAGTCCATCTCCAACAAAAGGGCCTCGTTTCCCTCAGGGCCATGTCTCTCAGCCCAAACATCAGGGGATTGTTCCCCTGCTAGATTGCAGCTACTTTTGCCTGGGCTCTTCTGACAGCAGCAGCCCAGTCCCCCTTTGGTAAAATATCCTCTCTGTTAATCTGGGTCTGACCCTAGGCTCAGGGGTGGGAGGGCTCAGGCCCAGCCAACCCCACCCTGCACCTTCCCAGCAAAGGATGGTTGGGGCCAAGGAGTTGGAAAGGTGTGAGACTGCGAGCCTGGAGCTGCCACTAGGGGAGGAGACCCCAGGGGAGGAAGAAGCCAGCATAGATAGAGCAGGGCCTGGGGTGGAGAGAGGTCAATTCCTGGTTATCTTCACACAACCACCTGGCTCCCCCAGGCCTGTTTGTTATCTATTGCCACTAAATGAGTTACTTCCAAACTTTATGGTCTGAAAAACCTCAAACACTTATCTCATGGTTTCCGGGTTAGGAATCCAAAGGCAATCTAGTGGGGTCTTCTGGCTCAAGGTCTCCCGTGAGAGTGCTGGCAGCTGAGACTGGGGCTGCGATGTCATCCGAAGGCTCCCCTGGGGAAGACCCACTCCCACATTCACTCACGTGGTTACTGGCAGGATCCAGTTCCTCACGGACACATGGACCTCACCACAGAGCAGTCACACGGGGCAGATTGCTCCCCCCAGCACGAGTGACCCAAGAGATAGCATTGATAGGGCACATCCAAGACAGAAGTCTCAGTCCATTTAGATGCAAATCTCAGTCCTGCCCAAACCCACAGGGAGGGGACCACACCGGGGAGTGGATACCAAGATGTGGGCTCACCAGGGGCCATTCTAGAAGATGTCTGCAGCAGATATGTGTCTCACATATTGTGTGTCAGGAAATTCCTCCCATGAAAGTCAATTTGAGTTGTGTTGTTGTCACTTGCAGCTGCAAGAGCACGAGCAGGGGGCTTCCTCCTTGGAGAATCGTGGGAAAAGCTCAGTCAAGGGCACTGGCTGGCAAAGGAGAGCCAGTGGCTGTTCTCCAGGGTCCAGCTGGTATGTCCACCACCAGTGGGAGAGAAGCTCTGGTCACATCTTTGACAAGGAGTCAAGAGCCCGGTCAGAAAGACACACTGCGTCAGGGCCAGAGAGCAGAAATAAGGCCATGGAGTTGGGGACAGAGGCAAAGGCTGAAACAGGGTGAGGACAAACAAGCTGGGGGCTCAGAGAGAGGCCTGACTGCTCAGTGGGTGGGCTCGTGGGAAGTGCTGGGTGGGTGTTGCAAACCCAAATGCCCACAGGCCAAGGCTGGTGATGTAAGTCAGTGAGGCAGTTTGGTTCTAAGGAAAAACGAGTCTGTCTTTTATTTGCCAGTTCAGAAGGGGTAAGGTTACAGAAGAGTATTTCCCTGTTATGGTAAAGAAGTTGGGGGGATAAGGAGTGGCGAGGACTGTGGCCAACCAAGGAGCCTGCGCCCAGCTGAAGGGGCAACAACACTCAGCGCCAGCCCCATCGGCATGGCAATGCAAGGACAGAGCCCAGGGCTGTCAGATCTCACTACTCAGGCCAATGTTCACATTTTACAAAGAAGCGTACCTCCTGGAAAACACTGACTCAAGTTAAAATAAGTTCTGTGGACAAAAGAAAACACATCTCTCAGGTCACCAGGTTGAGAACCCTGGAGAAAAGGCCTTAGCAGGTTGGACCCAACACTGGCACGCCGGCGAGTGCCTCTTGCCTCCCAGACACCAGGCTCCTGGGTTCAGCCCAGGTTCCCAGCCCCTCTCAGCAGCCACCGTGATCTCACTGCTGCGGCAGGATAGGATAATTTATTGAAATATTGATTTGCGTTTTGTTCTTGCCTCGTCTTCCTTCCTCCACTCCAAGAAACAGCCTGCCACTTCCATTCTCCAGCCCCAAGGGGGTTTGCACTGCAGGGTCCAGAGCAGAAGTTGTCTGGGACCCCCTCCTGGCTTTTGGGTTCTGAGGAGACTCCCCAAGAGGAGGGGCAGAGAGAAGGGCTTGGAGGGGCTACACCAGGACGAGGTGGCCCTGGGGAGGCAGGTCACAGAAAACAATGGCCACGCGCTGGGCCCTGGGAACCTGCAGCCTAGACAGGACCCTGAGACATGGAGGAGGAGGGTGATGTCAGTGTTCCGGCATCCAAGGTGCAGAGCTGCTTACTTCCTATTTCTCTGCTAATGTCCCAACTTTCTCAAGGATCTGACCCATCTCAGATGGCCACCAAGGAGCTAAGGGCTGGGATCCTCATAGGGTCTGGAGAGTTCAGGAGGGTGCAGTGTGCCTTGTGTTCTGTGGCAGGTGCCAGACACATGTGCATTTTAGAAAGAGCTCTCTGAGTCAGTGAGGAGGGAGGGGGGAGGGGAGGGGGACATTTGCTGAGATGGATGGGGGTGTTGTCTGGTGTAATGGCTCAGCAGTCAGGACCACAGGGTGGCAGGAGATGAGCAAGAGAGGTGTTGCCTGGTAAGAGAGGGAGGATGGTTTCTGGCAGTGGGACTTGCAGAGGAGGCCTGGGGAGAGGACCACACACTCGCAGGGAAAGGTGGGGTCTGCAGCACGCCGGGACACAGGCCATGGATCATCCTTTTGGGCCCAGCTTGTTTCCTCGGTAAAAGTTCAGCAGTTTTCCTTTGGGGAGCTCTCCTGCTTCTCGGGGTGCAGCTCCTGGGGGAACAGTCCAGAGCCAGCCTGGGACTCAAGTTAGGTCAGTAGAACTGAGGTTCAAAAGAACGAAAAAATGGCTGAAGCAGGCTTGCCTAGTGGCAGCCTCCAAACAACCACCCACGAGCTTCTAGGCAGAAGCCAGCACCCCAGGCTCAGCCTTTCCTCCACCTACTTCTCCTACTTCCTGAGAGCTGCCAGCCTTCCCATAGGTTCCGCCTGCCTTGAAGGGCTCCCCACAGACAGAGATGTCCAGGCAGAGGGCCCAGGAGGGAGGTCTGGGCACCCACGAGGGTCACTTGGGCTCTAGTGGGATCTCCCCATACTCTTCTGCCACCCGGCCCACATCCACAGCCCTCAGACGCCTCCACCCCGTGCCTTTGCTATGTATCACACAGCACGTGAGCTGTAGTCCTCATCTGAGCGAGGAAAGGAGACGTGTCTATTTCTCCTTCAGAAGTGATGGAGAGAGGCTGAGAGAGTTGCTATTGCAGTTAAGATTCTCACACCCAGCTCACTGGAGTCATCTGCATCCTCCTGGCCCCAAAGTCGTCTATCTGCTCCTTTTTGCATTGGCTTCTCTGCCTGTTCCCACCTGTGCTGGGCTGAGGACTGCACAGAGGGCCATGGTGTTCCAGGGGGCAGCACCCCAGGCCCAGTAAGGGGGTGGCCCCAGAACCAGCCGGGATCTCACAGACCAGCCTCCCTCCTCCCGAGGGAGCCAAGGGTGCCAGCTGTCCATAGTGCATGGAACTGTTTTTATAGTACACAGGGCATTTATGCACCCTGGGGCTGGGTGGTTAACAGTGGGCTCTGCGTTCACACGTATCATCTAATTTAAAATGTATAATTGCCTTAAGATATAGATGCTGTTATTAACTTATTCTCCGGATGAGAAACCGTGTCTCAGACAACTGAAGTAACTCACCCCAAGTCCTACCGCTAGAAAGAGGTGGAGGTGGGCCTGGAAGCCACGCCACCTCTGAAGGTGTTCCGTCTGCAGGGCCATCTCCCCTAGGCAGGCGGGACAAGAAAGGAAGGGCGAGAGCCAAGGTGGCCACCAGGTGGCGCTGCTGCCGCAGGAACAGCAGCGCGGGGCCTCAGCCGGTGGGACGCCTGGATCCCAGGGCTCTGCTCTGAGACGCCAGGGCACCGGTTCAAGGGGGACCACGGAAGCCCCTGACAGCCTCTGTGGTCCCACATTAAACAAATCAGTTAAGACCTGAGCAGAAAGTTCTGTTCTCATCACTGCTCTCTGACATTTCCATTGTTTGCTCCAAAATGAGCTAAATTACAGTATTTATGCTCTTACCTCCCTCAGTCAAGGAGACAGGAGAAAAGTGGGACCAGCAGCCTGGAGGCTCTGCAGGCTTGGGGGCATATCAGGGAGCCCCTCAGACCACAAACCCTGCCCACCAGGGCACCTGCAAGTGACAGGTGGGGCTCACCTGGGCAGCTCAGGGCCCTGGGGTTGGAGGCCTGCTCATCTGTCAACTGCCCTGTGTTCTTGGACAAGTTACCTCACTGTCCTGGGCTTCCCATCTCCAAAGTGGGCACAACCGCAGCACCGAGCTGGGAGCTCAGGCGCTTCTGTCCATGGTGATCAGCACCCACAATGTTCTTTGTCTCTGCCCCTTGGCTCATGTCCCATGGATCCAGCTGAAGATCCCCACCGAAGCCTTCTCAATTGCTATGACCCCAGAGGGTCTCTGGCCCAATCCACCCTCCCAAAGATGCACAAAACAGGACAGCGTGCACAGAGTGGAGTCCAGATCGGCTGGGTTCAAGAAAGCAGAGGTCCAAGAGGGAAGAGATATGGGAACATATGTATATGTATAACTGATTCACTTTGTTATAAAGCAGAAACTAACACAACATTGTAAAGCAATTACACCCCAATAAAGATGTTAAAAAAATAAGAATAAAATAAAAATAAATTAAAAAAGAAAAGCAAGCAGAGGTCAATTCTCAACCTTGGCACTGCTGGTCCTTGGGGCCAGGTGATTCTCTGCGGTGGGGACTGTCCTGTGCACTGAAGGATGCTGAGCAGCATCTCACCCTCTACCTGCTACATGCCACGAGCATCCCCGGGGTGGGGGGCAGCAAAATGCCCTCTGTGGGGAGCATAGCCAAAGAGCCCGGAGCTCATGTTCCCCAGCCTGTGGAATAACAGCCCAGCAAAGTTGCTCACCGCTGTGTGACCTCGGTAGGCCACTCACCTGTCCTGGCAGGTGGGGCTGACGAGGTGACTGCCCCAGAGAGCTGCTGTGAGGGTGAAGTGTGTGACATCACATAAGGGGCTGCAGACAGGGTCTGAGCCAAAGATGGCACTGCAGGCTGTGACTTGCATGATTACCCTTGTTCCTGTTGTCATTGCTAGTGTGCACTCCCCTTACAGGGGACACTAAGGCTCAGTGAGAGTAAATAGCCCACTGAAGGTCCCACAAGGATCAACAGGGCCAGAATTAACACCAAGCCCCAGGCTGGGTGCAGCACAGGCTCCCCCGAGGCTGGGGGTCTTCTCCGGGCAGCTCCAGCAGACAAGGCGGTGCCTGGAGCTCAAACCTCATGACAGGCATCTGCAACCCCAACACCAGTGAGGGCTGGAAGGCATGATCCTTATTTCTCTGCTCAGGACTCCCATATCCTCAAGGAACATTCCAGACATCCTCCCAGAGGCTGGGAAGCTATTCCCAGAGAAAGCCAGCTCAAGCCTATGGGGCACATCTGGCCCTAATGCTTCCTGTTCTTCTCTGGACCATGGAGAGTCTGGCTCAGGAGGTGGGCCGCAATGACTGGGGATGGGGGTGGGGGCTGGACACCATGCTTGGCCCCCATCTGATTGGGGGTTGGGACCCAGACTCTGGGGAAACCAGGGGCTGTCCCTGGGGTGTTCTGAATCCCCTACACTGCCCCTCACACAGTCAGGGAAGCGGAGGTCCACAGCAGGTAGGCAATGGCCCAGGACATGCGGTAAGCAGATGGTGTCACTAGGCCCTTGAACACTGAGCCCTGCCCCAGCATTCTCTTCTCTTGCCTTCCCCTAAGAGACTCACAGTCAGAATTTCTCAGACCCTTCCCCTCCAACACTGAAAAATTTCTAAGAGCATTCCATATTTTGTCTTGACCTGACAAGATACTTTATGTTCTTTGATTGCCCCCAAGTCTCTGATTTCCATTTGCTTTGATTTTAATCATCTTAGGAAATATTTAAAATGAGAACAGTTCAGTAGCTTTGGTGCCTTCTCAAAAAAAAAAAATCAATTGAAAAGCCAGTTGCTATGCAACCCTCAAGTGTTGCCGGTGTTCTGCTCCCTGGCTGATGGCATATTGTATAAAATAAGATAATCTCTTTTCTTCTGCTGTGTTTTTTTTTTTTTTAAGAAATGGAGAAAAATGTTGTTTTAGGCAAAACTTGAGATAACTCAGAGGCTTCTCATAAGCTGGAAGACAAACAACATGTCACTTGCACAAGTGCTACTGATTTTATCCCCACTGGAGCCTTGGTGAGGCCTGGGGACAGGCACAGGGGGAGCGGAGGGTACGGAAGCTGCTCTATTTCCATCACAGCTTGGAATAAATAACAGCATCTGAATACCGGGCCACTTTCTGCCCCAAGCCTGGGTCTCGGCCTCACAGCCCCTAGAGCGCTTCCAGCCGGGCCTTGGGGGACACAGCTCAGGCCCCTCTCCTGGCAGGGCTCCTGGCTCCAGTCACCTCGGCCTTGCTATGCTTAAAGTCTTCCAGGGACAGGGCCTCACTCACTGACAGGAAATGCGTGGCTCCTTGAGGAGCAGCTCATCAGAACCCACCCTCTCCGTGAGCCAAACTGTACTCCCCAAGCCCATCTAGAAGCCCCTCCTGGCTTTTCCTTGAACAAGCAGAGCTCATTCCATTTACGTGAATCCCAGCCAGGCAGTCTCCTGCTGGGTCACCCCATCCAGGGCACCCCATGGTGCTCACCACTCTGAAAGAATCTTGTTTACTGGTGAGTTCATGGGGAGCTGGTGCTCCAGTCCTGGGAACGGGCAGCCAGGTCCCAGGATCCACCTGCTCAGGAGGCATGCTTCCCACTTCCCTGAGGTCCCTCAGACACCTAAAAACAGGGCCTCATCCCCAGCACTGTGCCAAGTGGAGTCTGTGACCAGTGGACACAAACTTATCGCCCACAACGAGATAGGCACAAGCACAGAAATGGGAAACTTTTATAGCAGTTTGATGGAGTGATTTTATGTCTGTGGAATTTAATAATAAAGAGTCGGGGCCGGTATTTTTATTTTTTTTTTTTGTGGTATGCAGGCCTCTCACTGTTGCGGCCTCTCCCGTTGCGGAGCACAGGCTCCGGACGCGCAGGCTCAGCGGCCATGGCTCACGGGCCTAGCCGCTCCGCGGCATGTGGGATCTTCCCGAACCGGGGCACGAACCCGTGTCCCCTGCATCGGCAGGCGGACTCTCAACCACTGCGCCACCAGGGAAGCCCAGGGGCCGGTATTTTTGTATAATCTTGGTTTTTGTCACATTTCCCTTTTCTAGAAAATTCCTTTTAGATGTACTTACAGAAATATTGGTCCGTGATGCGACCTTTGGCTCTGAGGCGTTCTGTGTGTCTGGCTTGGCACCCTTGGCCCTGACAGCTACTCTCCACGGACTGTCATGTTCAGACTTATGGTCTGATTGCTCCAGGTCAGTGGAACAACCCCTCCTTTCCCATGGGGGTTGCTCCTGAGCCCACAGCCAAACACGCCGCACTGTCCCTAGGCTCCTATGCTCTGTGCAAGGCACAGAATGCTCCGTTCCAGAGACGATGGGCCAGCAGGTGGGGCCACAGTCCCTCTGTGTCCGGATATCTGTCTAGTGCCAGCCCTCCTGGATGTGGTTGGCCAGCCATGTCCTCCCAACTCTACTCTCCCCCTACCTGTGCTTCTGCAGTGTGTCCTCCCCAGAGAAAGTGAGATTCACACCCTGGACTCCACTCCCCACTCACAATCCTGCCACTCGCTGGAGGAGGACCAAGTCTGGCCCTATAACTTTCTGGAATCCCCCAGGACACAGAGGCCCTGATGGGCGCCAGCCTCCCCCATGGCTTCCCGAGAAGAGGTGGGGAGGGGAGGTGGGAGAAGCTGGGCAGAGTGTGGGGTGGGCTTTGCTACAAGAGACTGGTCAGCCCCGCTGCCATCAGGGGCTGGGGGCCAGCAGAGGGGTGGCAGCATGTTGTCCTTCCCGGCCAGGCTTCAGGGGCTGGGGATGGATGTGGGGTTCTAACTCCACATCCTGGTACCTCTTTTATCTTGACACCTCTGAGGTCATCGGCGGAAGTCTAAGGCTGGTCGGCCGAGCCCTGCTGGAGTGCGGTGGGTGCAGCCTGGACTCGGTTCTGAAAGCACACATCCAGCTCCACATTCTCCCTTCCTGTCGCCTCACCATCATGGATTCCCAAACTCCTTCCCAGTGGGAAGTCATGGAGGCGAGGGAGGCGTTGGTCCCCCTGTGCCCTCTCACTTCTCACTGTATTGGTCGTGGTCTCATTGAAGCTGCTCCACTTGCCCAAGCGTGCTGTGGCCACCCGTCTTTTTGGCCATGGGCTCGAGGCAGCCCCATGGCCTGCCCTCCTCCCCATACTGTCCCCAGGAAGAGTAGGCCATAGCCTCACAATGGGGTCCATGCCCGCTTCCCTTACCCTCACTCTGCCTATGGGGGACTCGGAGGGTACCAACATGGCTCACGCAAAGCAGAACCCCTCCCTACGAGGTGGAACATAAAGGACCAGACTGGTCATGGCCATGAGGGAGGTGCCTGCAACACCTGGGTAATACAGCCTCACCTGTAGGTAAGGCCACGTACTTGTGGCAGCCTGCATCCTCCCTCTGGCCAAGATGGCTCGTCCAAAGTTTCCACAGACACTCAGGTGACAGAGTTCCCAGGCAGAAGGAACACAGATCCCTCTCCAAGTGCCTCCAAGCCACCACAGAGAAGAGGTGCCAAGCAAAAGCATGAAGTCCTTTCTACATGCTCCTTCAAATCAGAAATAAAATGTTGGACATGACAGAGCCCTGTGGCATGACACTGGAGACCCTTCCCCAGGTGCTAGCATTCAGTTAAACAGAATTACTTGGACTCTACCATTTTTAAATGATTTTTTAAAAATATAAACAAATTTTCCATAATTAAAAATGCACTATTTCAATTATAAAGGAAACATCCTTATCATGACAAATTAAGAAAATTCAGTAAAGTACAAAGAAGAAAATAAAAATCCATCACCTACTACCCAGAGATAAGTACTATTCACGTCTGATGTATTCCTTGAGTCCCTTCTGTGTATATATTTGCAAACAAAATTGAGATCCTACTACTGTAAGCTTATATCCTTTTTTCCAAAAAGCAAACAAACTTGACTTAATGCTGTAACCATTTCCCCAAGCCCTTAAACATGCTTTGAAAATGGGATTTATTGGCAGTCTAATAATCTACCACATAGACATATTGTAATTTATTTAACTAGACCCCTATTGGCAGACAATTTAGATTGCTTCCAGTTGTTTACACTTAGAAATAAGGCCATGGCTTTTGTCTTGTTCCTAAAACTTCATCCACAGCTCTGTTAACTGCTTTGGAATAGAATCATAGAGACGAATGACTGGGGGCAAACATGAAGAACATTTTTAAGGGAAATGACAAACTGTCACATTTCCTTCCAGAAATGTGTACACATTTATACTCATACCAGAGGAGTGTACTGCTACATTCGCCCAAGCCAGCAGTAAATTCCTCTTCTTCATCTTAACACAGCTGATGCTTTTAAAATGGTAAACTTATTTCTTTGATTAATAGTAAAGTTCAATGTTTTCTCTTTTTTTGCCATTTGTATTTTTTCTTCAGTTAATTGCTTATGTCCATTGCCAATTCTATTTTTCCTAGGGCTCTTCATATATTAGGATATCTTTTCCATATTGCAAATGCTTTTCCTGATTGTGGTTTGCCCTTTGTTTGTGTTTTTTGATGATTTTATATTTTAAGTATTCAAATACATCTATCTTCCTCTTTATAATCCCTTCTACTGTATTTATGCTTAGGAAGTCCTTGACAATGAATATTTTCTTCTTGATTTGTGTGGTTTAACTAGTTGAATTTTATTGGCCTATGTTTATCATCTGATGTATTTAATTTGCTATATATGAAATTTATATTTATCATAGATTTATTTATAACACTTTATAACCATTCCATTTATATTTATCGCATGTTATTTATATGAGAGGTATTTTCAGAGCTATATATTTTATTCAGTTGATCTGTTAATGCTTATGCAAATATAGTATATTTTAATTATTTTTGCTTTACAAGGTGTTTGAAGTAAATCCTTTTTATTTGCTTGGCTTTCAAGGTTTCCCCAGCCATTCTCGACTGTTTATGCTTCTAGATGAATCTTAGAATCATTTCATCAAGTTTCCAATTATTAATCTGGGAAAAGTCAACATCACTACTATACCCAGTGTTCCCGTAAGGAATAGCATATGTCTCTTCATTTATTTTTATTTTTTTCCTATCATTAACAATGTGCAATTTTCTTCCTATACGTAGGTCTTATAGCTGTCTTGTTAGGACTATTCCAGTTATTTTATGGTTTTGGTTACTATCGTTAAGGGAACTTTTCTTTCCCTATTATCTTTACTACCAGGGCATTGTGGGTTCACACAGAAATTATTGGGTTTTGTGTAATTATCTTATATTTGGCCATGTCACTAAACTCCTTGGTTTTCTGATGGATTCTTTTAGGTTTTCCGGGCACATAATTATTAGCAAACAATTATAATTTTATCTGTTCTCCTCTGATACTGGTTTCATGTCATACGACATTGTCCAGAATTCCAAAACCTCAGTAACAAAGTTATGCGTCTCTTTCTTGTTGCCAATTTTACTGTAACTGTTTCATAAGAGCAGCATGTCCCAAAGCAAATTCTGTAGAATGTTGATTCCACGAGGAAAAGGGTTCTGTTGAGAAATAGTTTGGAGAAACCATGCATACTGATCCATCTCCTAGAGATTCACCCTGCACATTTTCATAGTAAAGTCTCTGAGAAATTTTGCTGTCAGGAATACCTGTTTTACTTTGTTTTATAAGCATTTCCCAGACTCATTTGACCATGGAACCCCTCTATTCTCCTATGAAAACATCTATGAACATCCTGAGAATTAGCTATGCAGAACACTTTTAGGGACAATGTGCTTCTTTTTCTACCTTTAAATAAAATTTGGGTTGTCATGTTACCATCTGTTACTAGTTTCACAGATCTTTTAAAAACCATGAGATACCCTCTCAGTTCCTATGGAGCTGATCACACTCCTTGCCCTGCTGGTGCCTTCAGCAGAGCCCCCTGGGGCTCTTTCTCAGGTGCCCCCGACTCGGTGTGCTTCTCTGTGCACCCCCATCCATGCCTTTGCAAAACACGCTCATCTCTTCTCTCCAGGCTCCAGTTCCCCATGACAGCATCTCCCTGGCTATCTCCACTGGGATGGCACAAAGCACCTCAAACTCAGCACGTCTCCCCTGAGCTCACTGCCTTTCTTCCCCACATGCCACTTCCCCCCGGCTCCGTGCTCTCCATCTCAGGGGTCGGCATTATCATCTACCAGGTTGCCCAAGGCACGGACTCCGCGTCCCTCCACATTCACCCGCGTAGCACCCATCCGCTCCTGGTTTGGCCTCCTAAAGTTCTCTTTCATCTTCTCTCCTTTCTTCACCCTGTGGCCACGGTCCCAGGACAGCTCACTAAGGTCACTAAGGTCACTAAGCTCACTAAGGTCACTAAAGGGAGCTCACTAAGCTCCCTTTGATGCCTCCCACCCTCTCCTAAGCCACCGCTCCCTGTGCTGGTTCTTCCCCCTTTCACTCCCTCCCCATGGCTGAAAAGTCACTGCCTCCAGTCGCTTGCCCTAACCTCTAAATAAGATTGCCTGCCGCCCTTGCCCTGACCAAGTCCCTGAGCCCTCAGTTGTAACTGTTTCCTCATCTGCACCTCTGCTCTAGAGCAGCCCCTGAGGTCAGGGACCACGTCAGTGACACGGCACAGTGCTTGGCACAAAAAACCCTCAAAAAGTATTTGTTAGGGACTTCCCTAATGGTCCAGTGGCTAAGACTCTGTGTTTCCAATGCAGAAGGCCTGGGTTTGATCCCTGGTTGGGGAACAAGATCCCATGTGCCTCAACTAAAGATCCCGCATGCCATAACTGAAGATCCCGCATGCCCAACTAAAGATCCCGCGTGCCCAACTAAAGATCCCACATGCCGTGCATGACCCTGCGCTAAGACCCAGCACAACCAAATAAATATTTTTTTAAAAAAGTATTTGTTAGATGACGAGCTTTGTCATTAGGCAAATGGATGTGATGAATTATATGAACAGACTTTCTAATATTAAACAATCATCACATTCCTAGAATAAACCCTATTTTATCATGGTGAGAGTTTCTCTTTATGCATTATTGAATTAAATGCTTAAAGCCTCAGGAATTCTTACATCTATTTTTAGAAGTGAAACAGGTCTGTACTTTGTCTTAGATATGCTACCTTTGGCAGCTTTGTGTGTAGGAATCATGTTGGCTATAAAGATAAATTGGGTGGATTTCAGAACATATATATATATATTTATATATATTCTGAAACAGTTTATGTGGTATTGTGTTATCTTTGCTTAATAATTCCTTGCAAATGAATAAGAATAGACTGGCAAAAATATATTATCTGACTCTCTATTTAGAGGTAATTTTAAGATAACTTTGAAAACAGAGAAGAATTTGAGTTCCCACCGTGGTTATGAGGCTTATTGTGGTATTTTCTACATTTTTTGGAGTCAGCTTTGAAATATTCCCATTTCCCCAGGAAACCCTTGTTTCCCAGGATTTCCAGGTCCCTGACGGAGGTTCTCAAAATCTCACCTTCAGGTTTTCTACCTGGTTTCTACCAGGTTTCTACCTGCCTGTGACACTTAAGGAAAGAAGAACAAGAAGAAACAGCTTTGGGTGGGGGCAATTTAGCACAGAGCCTGCCAGGAAGTAGTTAAAATAAACAAGGCCTTGTTGCATTGAGTAATCAACACTGGGAGAAGGAACCAGACAGTTTTTAGGTGAAATAAGAGCCAAAGCTTTGCCAGTGCTGGTAAGCAATTAACCATGCACAATTCTCCAATTTTTCTTTTTAGGGCTCAGACCACTTGGTGGCTCTCCTCCCCTTCCTACCCCACAACGTGAAGCTTCCCATGTCCCCTCTCCAGAGGTAGAAAGTGGGGAGGGAGGTTGGATATAATCATGCCCATCCCTCACACTACACACCTAAAAATTCCTCAGACCCTGGAGGATGCTAAGGGGGTCTCAGGCCAGGAAAGGAGGGACTGGTAGGACCCAGCCTGAGGAGGGGAAGGGATGGCGAACATGTTGATGGCTGCTCCAGTGGGGATGGGCAAAGTCCCATGGGACGTTCCAAGGATGGAGGCTGGAACTGTATCACCGGGCCTGGGCCACCCCAGCCTCCCCTGGCTGTGTGCTGTGTCTGCATGCCCAGAGTGCACTGCCATGCCACAAACCTGCCCGCTTACATGCAGAAGAAGGTGTGCACACCCCTCCTCCGTTGACCACCACTGGGTGTCAGAGGCGACGGATGGGAGAAGGCCCAGGTGGAGATCTCCCAGCAGCTGCCTAGGGCAGCAACCTCCTCCAAAGCTTGCTCTTCAGCCGGGATAAGCATCCCGCTGTGGGTTGCATTATACGCACCCTTTCTTTTAGTTTATGCTCCCTCTCTTTTCTTCTAGACTGAATATGCCAGAGGTTTGCTTTTTCCAAGGCTCTCCTCTTGATTGATCCTATTGTTTCTTTCTATTTTCTAATGTATTGATTTCTGCTTTTTTCTGAACTATTTCCTTATTTTGACTTTCTTTAGGTTTTTGGTTTTGGGTGGTTGTTAACATCTGTTCTAACTTACCGAGCTGAATACAGGGTTAACTTGTTTTCATTCTCTCTGTGTGATCTTGGAAAGCACCTGCCTATGAATACAGCCTTGGCCACACCCCACAGGTTTTGATCTGTAGTACTCCTGTTTTCATTAGTTTTCCCAATAGTCTGCAACTGAGGGTCTAATATTATTCTTCCTAGGAGATTTTTTTTTTTTCAAAGAGACTGGATTTATTCTTTCTATATATCCCTTCCCTCCACCTAGTTTTAGAGCACCGAGTCAGAGAATAGCCCAAACTATTTTTGCTGTATAAAATTCACTAAGGGCTTCCCTGGTGGCACAGTGGTTGAGAGTCCGCCTGCTGATGCAGGGGACACGGGTTCATGCCCCGGTCCAGGAAGATCCCACATGCCACGGAGCGGCTAGGCCTGTGAGCCATGGCCGCTGAGCCTGTGCGTCCAGAGCCTGTGCTCCGCAACGGGAGAGGCCACAACAGTGAGAGGCCCGTGTACCGCAAAAAAAAAAATTAATTAATTAAAAAATAAAATAAATAAATAAAACTCACTAAAATTTTCTTTATGACTTAAAGTACTTCTGTAATTTTTAAGTGTTCTATGATTCCTCAAAAAGAAGGCACATTTTTCCATAGGGCAAGGGGAAAAAATGATATAACTACTAATTTAACTTTATCCACTATATTACTTGAAACTCCTATGCCTTTTTTTTAACTTAATAAAATATTTTATTTACTCCAATATATCCAAAACATTATTTCATTAATATCAAATTATTAAGAAAGTATCTTACATCTTCCCTTTTTTTTTTTTTTTTTTGTACTAAGTCTTTGAAACCAGGCATATGTTTTATACTTACAGAACATCTCAGTTTGGACTAAGTACATTTCAAGTGCTCAGTAGCCACATGTGTCTAGTGCCTGCTGGACTGGACAGTGCAGCTCTAGACAGAAGATATCAATGCAGGGATACTGTCTCTTAAAAATCATGAAAATTTGTTATTGGCTATAAATGACTGAATAACTTATTAAAGAAGGCTTGAACTGAGAAGGCTTTTTTTTTTTTTTTTTAAGCAACAAGGATACTGGAGGTAGGGGAAACTCCTATACCTTTTAAAATGTGATCTGTTAAAGGTCTTGAAAAGGGTATGAAAGACTCCTGCAGTAAGGTTTTTGCAAATTTCTCCCTTGATCTGACAGTCCACTTTGGTATACTTTATGTTCTCCATGGGGCATGAAGGACCATGACTGCTATCCTCACTGTGGTCGCTTCCATCACTTTAGAGTGACACACTTCCCAGGGTAGGAAGAGTGGGCTCAAGGTCCACTGTTCCTGGAATTTGACCAGCCATAAAGTCCTTCATTGTCATTTCTGTACTGCAGGCCTTGTACATTGTGTGCAGTTCGATTTTATTTTGTGAGACTGAGATTCTCTCTCTTTGAGTAGAGGAGTTGACCCTTTGTATAATTCACAACTTTCTTTTTTTTTTTTTTGCAGTACGCGGGCCTCTCACTGTTGTGGCCTCTCCCGTTGCAGAGCACAGGCTCCGGATGCGCAGGCTCAGCGGCCATGGCTCACGGGCCCAGCCGCTCCGCGGCATGTGGGATCTTCCCGGACCGGGGCACAAACCCGTGTCCCCTGCATCGGCAGGCAGGACCCTTCGCATAATTTACTATGCCTTATGTGCCTCATCTTATTATGACTTGACTTTCTTCATACTGCGTGAGGTCAGACCACGGACTCCAGAATTTGGCTGCCAGGGTGAGAAGCTGGACTCCTAAGGAGCCAAATACCACTGGCTACTCATGCCACTGAACTGCCTTAAACCTCAGTGTCCTTATCTGTGAAGTGAGATCCTCATAGCTCCACTTCCCCATCTGTCCTTGGACGAAGTGAGATAACTTCGTGTAAAGTGTTCCCGAGCTGCCTGGCATAGGCACTTGCTCAGAACACACTGGCCAGCACCATGGGGCTCCTTCCTTCCTCACCAGTTCTCCTTTTAGGCACCCCATTATTTTTCCATCTCAGGTCTTTGTGCCTGGGGGCTTTCTAATCCTGGTGCATAGACCCGTGCATGCTGCTAGGAAAGACGGTTCCAAGTTTCACAACAAAGGGAAGTAAGAAGGGCAAGACTGCTCAGTTAGAACAGCAGCTACGTGGCATGAGAAGAGGAGGACTCAGGTTATTTCTGATGCTTTGACATCCAGGGCCTTGCTGACCTGGGAGGACCTGCTCCTCCCAGGGTCAGCCAATTCCTAGAGACAGTAAACTACTCATTCTGGATCATATGCTCTTCAAATGCAAACCAACCAATTCAGAGTCCACACCCCCAGCCACCTCCTTCATTGGGCTCTCACACTCCAGCCCACTATCCCCTGTGCAAATCAATAGGGCCAGGTACCAAACAACTAGGGGCAGCCCCAATGCTCCTGAGCCTGCTGAAAATTATTCACACTGGCCAATCCTAAGCCTGCTTACCCCGCCTTACCTTGTCCTTCCTGAGGAAACCACAATAAAGGTGCTTGCCCACAGTTTCCTTCTCCATCCTTAGGCCTCCTGACCAACCATGGTGTTTCCGGTGCGGCCCTGCATGGCCAGAAACTGTGGGTAAAAAAACCATGGCAGGCGGGCTTCCCTGGTGGCGCAGTGGTTGAGAGTCCGCCTGCCGATGCAGGGGACACGGGTTCGTGCCCCAGTCCGGGAAGATCCCACGTGCCGCGGAGCGGCTGGGCCCGTGAGCCATGCCCTCTGAGCCTGCGCGTCCGGAGCCTGTGCTCCGCAACCGGAGAGGCCACAACAGTGAGAGGCCCGCGTACCGCAAAAAAACAAACAAACAAAAAAAACCATGGCAGTCACCTCCTGATCTGTTGGTCTCACCAAACTTGAATAATAACAAAACCTAAATTTTAGCCTCCAGGCAAGATAGCAGGGCGGGGTGGGGGGTGGGGGGCTTGAGGCTGGTGTGACTTTAGGGCAGCTGCACCTTTTTCAGCAAGATCTCAACACTTTGGATGTTACCAAGTTGACGCCACTTTCACATGAAGTTATCAGCAGACAGTGTACAGTTAATATAGGTACAATTGGTCATGTAGCTCATGGGAAATCTGGGGTTGTAAGAGCTATTTCTGGAGTTCACATTGTCAGGTTCAATGATGAACTAGAGAGAAATATTACAGTCAAACTTGGCTACGCTAATGCTAAGATATATAAACTTGACGACCCAAGTTGTCCTTGGCCAGAATGTTATAGATCCTGTGGAAGTAGTACACCTAATGAGTTTCCTACAGACATTCCAGGGACCAAAGGGAACTTTCCTTTGTTGACTGTCCTGGCCACGATATTTTGATGGCTACTAGGGTGAACGGTGCCGCAGTGATGGATGCAGCTCTTCTGTTGATAGCTGGTAACGAGTCTTGTCCTCAGCCTCAGACTGCTGAACACCTGGCTGCTACTGGAATCATGACACTGAAGCATATTTTGATTCTACAGAATAAAATTGATTCGGTAAAAGAAAGCCAGGCTAAAGAACAGTATGAACAGATCCTTGCATTTGTACAAGGTACAGTAGCAGAAGGAGCTCCTATTATTCCAATTTCTACTCAGCTAAAATACAATATTGAAGTTGTCTGCGAGTACCTAGTAAAGAAAATTCCAGTACCCCCAAGAGACTTTACTTCAGAACCCCGACTTATTGTTGTTAGATCCTTTGATGTCAACAATCCTGGCTGTGAGGTTGATGACCTTAAGGGGGGTGTAGCTGGTGGTAGTATTCTAAAAGGAGTATTAAAGCTGGGCCAGGAGATAGAAGTCAGACCTGGTATTGTTTCCAAAGATAGTGAAGGAAAACTCATGTGTAAACCCATCTTTTCCAAAATTGTATCGCTTTTTGCAAAGCATAATGATCTTCAGTATGCTGCTCCAGGAGGTCTTACTGGAGTTGGAAGAAAAATTGACCCCACTTTGTGCCGGGCTGACAGAATGGCGCAGTTGGAGCTTTACCTGAAATCCTCACAGAATTGGAAATTTCCTATTTCCTGCTTAGACGGCTTCTAGGTGTACGCACTGAAGGAGAGCAGAAAGGAGCAAAAGTGCAAAAGCTGTCTAAGAATGAAGTGTTTATGGTGAACATAGGATCCCTGCCGACAGGAGGAAGAGTTAGTGCAGTCAAGGCTGATTTGGACAAAATCGTTTTGACTAACCCTGTGTGCACAGAAGTAGGAGAAAAAATTGCCCTTAGCCAAAGAGTTGAGAAACACTGGCGTTCAATTGGTTGGAGTCAAATAAGAAGAGGAGTGACAATCAAGCCAACAGTAGGCGATGACTGAAAAATTAAAAAATAGATTTGGATGGAGCTGGAATTTCTCTTAACAACCTAGGGGTATATTTTCAAAGCAATAGTGAGGAATTAACTGCACAGCTCATTACCTTAGGAGTAGCTGTAAGGTTATTCTCATTTTTTGGTGATGAAAATTTAACCTCTAGTACTAACATAGGGTCTACAATAAGTGTAAAAATTGGCATAATGTTGGATTGAATCTACATTTTACCAGAAATTAATCATTCCCAAATAACATCTAATTTATACATCAGCGCAGGTTTGAAAGGAAACTGCCACAACCAGCCTTTGCTGTAGCGCACATACCACTGAACCTGTTTGAAATAAAATTTTTCTTCTTAAAATAAAAAAAACCTAAATTTTGAAAGGAGTGAGGCTGAAAGCAGAGCAGCCGTGGCTCACAAGCTCCTTGTTTCTCGTAGGAACCACAGGGCAGCCAGGGAAAGGTAGGGTGGTTTTGGCCTGCACCTCACTGGAGGGCCCCGTTCATCCCACAGAGGCGGGGGCTCTGGCGTGTCTGGAAGGCACCAGCCTGCAGCGCCCACTCACCTTCCCGTAGCTCAGAAGGATTATCCGCACCAGGACGACATTGATGTGGGCCCCCAAGGACTCATCGTGATAAATTTCATTGACCTGAAAGACAATCAGGGACGTGTCAGCAGAAACCACAGGCCCAAGGACGAGCTCTGGCTTTGCAAATGGCATCACCACCCAGCTAGGCCCCAGGCCAGAACCCTGGGACCCAGCCCCACTCCTTCCTCTTTGCCACACTTTATACCCGGGCATCACCACCAACTCTGAATCCATCCCTTCCTTTCCCTCTAACCCCTGCCAGGATATTGCCACTCCCTCCTCAGCAGCCCCTCCCACCAACTCAGGGATTCTCCACCTGGAGCCTATACTGGGATGGGGACACTGACCACTGTAAATGCAACATGGCCTTTCCTTCAGGGAGAACGCAGGCCACAAACCCCAGTGGCAGGGGCAATGCCGGGACTGTCACTGGCAGAAATCACTCCTCAGTTGCTGCTGGTGGTTGTGAAATGTCGTCTACACTCATCACAACTTGGAAAGGGGGGTCATTCTAGACACACCAACAGACCTAATTTTTAATGTCTTAATTAAGAACAGATATTGCTATATCACAAAATTGTGTTCTGTTTTGATAACTGCGACTCATACTACTGGCTTCATTTGTATTTCTTCACTCTTTTATTATCATGTATTTAATATTTTACATTTACAAACGTTATTGGTGCAGGTGCCCAGGGGCCTCACCAGATGTCAAAGCGGTCCACTGCACAAGAAAGGTGAGGAACCCTTCCTTCCCCACAGCACAGCCAGCACGAATTTCTGGAAACACTAGTCAGGTTAACCCTGGGCTCAGGGCCGACAAAGCCTTCCTTCCCACCCTCACGCGCTCTCGGGATCTTACCTGAAACGGCCGCCTCATTGCCACCCACTTCATTCGTTCGCTTCCTGACAAAACCCTACTCTTCTGGAGGCCCAGCCTCGTGGCTGCTTCCTCCTGGAAGGGCCCCCAGGTCTGATCTGCTTCCCAGCCAGCACCAGGGTCCATTGCTTCCTGAGCTCTCTGTGTCCCCAAAGGGACTGTGAGTTGCATGGCCACCTGTATTTTCCCTGCATGTCTCCAGCACCCAGGACGCAGCAGCATACAGCAGATACTCAGGACACACTCGTCAAAAGAACAGATCCACTCATACCATCACTCAGTGGAGAGGCACGAACTGGCCATGCAACCCCTCCCTGTATGCAGACCGAGCCCAGAGGCTGCTGACCTACCCTTTGTGAGGGCAGACCCCACCAAGTGTGCCTCCCAGAGCCCACTCTGTCATCTCAGGCCAGTGCCATACTCCCCCTGAATCCCAGCTTTTAGAATCTCTATCTGAGCAATGGTAATTGCTACCTTATAAACAGCAGGAAAACCCTATGGGAAATCTGAGCGTTAGCAAGGAAAATCAATTCGTGATGGATGGGACAAGCAGGCACATGGGGCATGCTAGACAAGGAGCCTGGTGGCTCCTGTCACCGTTGCTGTGTGTTGAGACGGCACCAATGGGAAGGCAGAGCTAATGTGCACGGTGGGGTCCAGGGAGGCCACCAGCCAGCCCTAAGTGCGGTCCCTGCCGGAAGCCTCCTGCCCACAAATCTACCTTCCAATTATAATTTGTTTCTCTGCCCTGACCTGGCTTTCCTGCAGGGAAGGGACGACTGATAGCCCTACGGGATGGTCACTGTGACTGGGTGCATGAGTCTAGAGAGGGTGGACGCTGGCACTGAGAGCCACCTACCAGGCAAGGTGACACCTGCAGCTGACAAGGTGGAGCCCTGGGAGGCTCTGCTAACTCACCCCTGCCGGACCTTCCCTTCTGTACAAGAATGACAGTCTCCATGTCACAAAGCTTTGTGAGGACTAGACTTCCGCACATGCATGATGGAATGATGTTGGTGAAAACAGGAAAACTGTATTAGTCACTGCTGCTAAGTCATATCGCCCCACAGCCTCCCACGAGGTCACGGTAACCGGGTGTACACCCCCTAAACACGGAGGTCCTTGCCCACTTTTGAGGGTCAAACTAGACTTTTTGGTCCACAGTGAAACAACAGCCCTAAAAACTACTTTTTCTTAAGAGAGAGGATTTTTTTGTCTCCACGGTATTGCTTTATCTTTCACAAGCAGAGCCTCGCCAGTTTGGCTCATGGAGTTTGACTGATAGTCGTGGTGTAGAAAGGAAGAAGGCAGTGACACAGGGAGGTCCTGCTGCATCTGGGGTTGAGTTGGGGGACGGCGGGCAGGAGAGGAGAGAGGGGAGAGAGACAGGAGTGAATGGCCAGCTTCACTTTACTCCCTTCAACTCTGACTCCCAGGTCATGCTTCGAGTGGGGGGCCGGGGCGGGGCAGAGAGGGTAAAAACAGCCCCGATGTTTGGGAAGAAGATGAAAACAGAGAGCTTGAACCTGCTCTCTGGGACCTGGGAGGGGACAGGTTCTTGTCAAGGAGGGGTGGCTTCAGAGAGCTGAAATGGAGTCTGGCTCCCAGCTATGCCTAGGGCATCCAGGGACAGTGGCAGGATAGATTGTTATTTGGAAGGAATTCAGGGCTGAGTTCAAAGAATTACCTCATTTTATGCTCCCAACAGCCCTTTGAGGCCAGAAGGAGGGGTGTCAGCCCCTCCTGAGAGATGAGGAAGCTGAGGCTGGTCCCCAAGGGAGGAAGGAGACGCAGGGCTTCTTCTCAGTTCCTGGCCCAGACCCTGCCCATCGGGGCCCAGGATCCTCCTGTTCTCCTGGTCCCACCACTGGGGCCGATGGCAGCCACTCTCATCTCGGGTAAGGGGTTTTGTGTCCTTCTTGGATGCTGGACAGGTCTGACCCTGACTCCTGATTCGAGAGACAGGAGGGCGCCAGAACCCTAGGATCCCCACCACCAGGCGCTGGACTCTGCGAGGCAGAGGCCCACCTCCTGCTGGGGGTGAGGGCCAGGCAGTCAGAGCCAGGGGGTGTCAGGCTGCTGAGCGAGGGCCCAGCTGGGGAAGCATTGTCTTCTGAGCTGCCCATCAGCCACCAGCTCCTGTCAATTGAGCTGGGCACCCTGACTCTGCCCTCAGAGACCAACTGGGCCTCCGGGACTACTGAGGAGCTAGAAAAGGCACGTCTGGAGCACACCCAGCAGATAGCCAGCAAGGAGGCCAGGCCTGCTCTCAAGATGCCCCAGCCCTGCCCTCCCTGGTAGCCTTCCACTGTGGTGCACCTTTCACTGTTTTCTCCTAGGAAGCCTCTGCCCTTCCACACAGGGACACAGCTGCACACAGTTTGCTCCTCTTAGGGAGGAAGGGCTTCCAGCTGGGTGTGCCCCAGCCTCGCCCTACACACAGGCACCTCTTGGCAACTGCTGGACCTTCTGGGTGGTTCCCAACCTGGATTCCCACTCACAAGCCCTCCCGGTGGCCTCACCTGAGGCCCGGCCCCCTGCAGCCCCCTCCCAAGCAGGTGGGACCCCCACAGTGACCAGGTGGCCTGGGACGTCTTCTTGCTCATTACGGTGGTGTGGCAGAATCCCCCCACCTGCAAACGGGTTCCCCTCCGGTGTCTGGCTCCCAATCCCCACGTTGCCACTCATCAGGAACAGAAAGGGCAGAATGCAGGGCTTGTGGGCCGTGGAGGAGGCTGGCTCTGCTGAGGAGTGGGCCCTGCCCTGCCCCGCCAGGGCCACGCCAACTTTTCAGGGGGCTGTGAAATTGCCATAGCCCCCTGAGGCCAGCTGCATCCCACTCTCCACAGAATGCTGCCGGTGAGGCCAGAAGCCAGCAGGGCCCGCTGTGGTGTAGAGACCCCCGGGAATAAGATGCCCAGGAAAACACTTGCCTCCATAATAGGGACACAGCTACAACATTTCCGCCAAGCAGAGAGCTAACAGACATAGCACAAAGAGCCACAAAGACAGAAGGCAGCTTCCAAACATCTCCCTCCCAACTCCCCCCACGCCCGTCCCTTGACTCCCATTCCATCTCCTCCACAGGTAGACAAGGAAGCAGCACCTTCCCACCTCGTGTCTCCCCCACGGTCATTCTTCACGATGGTCACCACTCAGAAAAGGTCTGACCTCCTGCTTCCTCTGCCTGAAACCCTCAATGGCTCCCCGGTGCCTTCAGGAACAGGCCTCAGCCCTCACCCTGGCACTTGGGGCCCTCTCTAAGCTGGCCTGGCTGGCTTCTCTGAGCTCCACTTCAGCTACTTTCCTCCAGGAACCCTCACTCCTGACAGCTCTGCCTTCTCGGAAGCCAGCTGCCCTCTCCTGCTTCTTGTGCTATGGTTCATACCTGGAGTTCCCTCTCCAGTCTCTGAATTCTTTTTTTTTTTTTTTTTTTTGTGGCGCACGGGCTTAGTTGCTTCGTGGCACATGGAATCTTTCTGGACCAGTGATCGAACCCGTGCCCTCCGCATTGGCAGGGATTCTTTTTTTTTACATCTTTATTGGAGTATAATTGCTTTACAATGGTGTGTTAGTTTCTGCTTTATAACAAAGTGAATCAGTTATACATATACATATATTCCCACATCTCTTCCCTCTTGCATCTCTCTCCCTCCCACCCTCCCTATCCCACCCCTCCAGGCTGTCACAAAGCACCAAGAGCTGATCTCCCTGTGCTATGCGGCTGCTTCCCATACAAGAGCATTTGAAAAAACAAAGAGCAATCGATGTATTTCAAAGGAGGAGGGCAGTTACCCTCCCCCTACCGCCACCACAGGGCCTTCCCACTGCAACTGGGATAAAATTAAAGCCCTGCTCCCTCTTCTCAGGTTGCCCTCACCTTGCTCACCATGGTCCAGTCACTGACCTGTGAGCTCCTTACGCAGGGAGCCCATCCCTACCTCAGGGCCTTTGCACTTGCAGTGCCCTCTGGTTTCTCATCCTCCTCCCCCAGCACGACTGTCCCCTTCAGAGTGAGCCCTTAAAGTAGTTGCTCCCAGACTGGACTATGCACTTGATGTGGAGGCACCCCTCCTCCTCAGTCACTGCTGTGTCCCTAGCAGTGTCAAGCACACAGTAGGTGCTCAGTAAAGAGTTCTGAATGGGTGAATGAGTGAATAACGTTGGTAAACATGAAACAAGAGGAAATGGGCAAAATGTGTGACAGCAGCAGGGTGCATGATGCCCTGTAATGATCAAAGACCCAGCTAAGTGCTCAAGTGCCTCCCCACCCCCACCTGCCCTCCCGAGGCCTGTGTGCTCACCTCTGCTGAGACCGCAGGAGGAGGGGAAGCAGGGACAACGTCCTTGAGCCCTGTCTGAGAAATTGATCCTGGAATCTTTAAACCTTGGGGAAAAGGTTCAAAGCCGCAGCCCTTCTCTGTGCAGAGAGGCCAAGAGCTCTCTTGTTTGGGGAAATACATCGTAATGCGCCTTTTGCTTATGCAAAGATGCAGCCAAGTTTCTGTTCTGGAATAGACAATAAGGAAGGACACAAGCTCTGCATGATAATGTAAAAGTTTGCTTTCTTTGTGGCAGAGTTCTGCCCTGGGCAACCACTGAGCCCTGGCAGGTGCCCTGAGGCTGCTGGGCAGAGGTGACTTTCTCCCCTACCAGGGTGGAGGGACAGAGGGGCTGGTCCAGGTCATGGGGCTCCTACTGAGGCAGGCAGGGGCAGAGAGGCTGTCTGGGCTCCCAACCCCTACGTCCAACTTTCAGGAAAGTTACCACCTCTTCCCTTGAGCCAAGCTTTGGCAACTAAGAAGGAGCCCGAGTACCCTGCGGGGGAGAAGCCAGGTCTGGAGGAGTCTGTTGTGGGGCCTCAGGAGGTAGGCACATAGCCCGTTTTTCTTTGTGGCTTCTCCAGGAACCCTTGACATAACTGGGAAGAAGGCTGGTCTCTCTGAGCCCTCCAGGAGAAGGCTTGGACCGCCACGGTGGAGGTGGAGGTGAAGAAAGTGCTGTAGAACCTGGGGCAGAAAGTCTGCGGGCTTCCAGTGAGTATTTTCATTCGTGTGCATCTCATGACACATAAACGGGACTGCAAAAGCCCAGTCTCATTGTGAGAATAAACATTCCCTTTGCAGATCTTCTTTACCACTCGTTTCTCAGCAAATGCTTCATAGGCAAAGCAAGAACAAACACGACTCTGGCCTCTGCTCAAAATATCAAACTGTCATGAAATGCAAATGGGGCAGGACAGGAATTACTAAGGTCGTACGTACTGCGCACAAAAATGGGAGGCAGGTGGAGCCCCTTCTTCAGCCCCCAGGACCCCCACTGTGACTCCTCTCACGAAGGTGAAACCGTTCAGTCCCCAGTCCTGCATGAGGCCACACTCTCCTGGGCCTGGGGACATCTCTGCAGGTCCCCAGGGTGGGGATGGGCTCCTCCACCCCCAGGCAAGTAGGTGCCTTGAATCTAGGTGGAGGCTCAACAAATGTTTACTGTGCAAATGAAGGAACAAAGATGCCTTAAACAGCTGCCCATGTTGGCGCTGATTACTTCCAAGAAGCTGCCCATACCTCATCACTTCATCAGGTTGCGTGGGTTCCAGGGTGGGCTCGGCCACCATCTTACCCTGTGACTTGGGCTTGGTACTTTGCCTGTTTGAGCCACAGCTTCCTTATCTGTGAAATGGAGGCAATACTAGTTCTAGCCCCTCAGGCTGTAGGGAGGACTGACCTCAACACTATATTTAAAGCATCCAGCAAAATCCCAGGCACACAGCACAGACTCAGTAGAGCTGTCATCAAATGACAGAAGGTCAAATACCCTGAGTCCTTTCTCTGGGCCCACCCTGGGCTCTCCTCAGGGCCACCGGGAAAGGCCTGCCTGGATTGCAGTGCACAGCCAGGCTGTTTTCCAGAGCCCATGCTGGGACTCACCAGGTATCCGTGTGTGACCCAGACCTGGGGTTCTCCCTGCCAGCTCCACCACAGGGTAACCAACAGCCACACCACCACTTGGGGCCCAACCTTCCCACTCATCACCCGAGAACTCATCAGAAAGGGATAATGCCGCAGAACAGGGAAGGACGGACCCTGCTGAGGCCGCAGGACACAGAATAACTCATCTGAGGCCAAAGGCTAGAGCCCACCGTCCCCCCAAGGCCAGTTTGGAGGGCACAGACAGGAAGGAGAAGAGAGAAGGCAGGGATCTTGATTCTTGTTGGCAGCGGGCCTGGCCCTGGAGAGCACTGGGATGTCACCCACGAGCTCCTCAGCCCTCCCTGACCAGAGCCCTGAGGGCCTGGCTTGGAGTCTCCTCCAGAGGAAGCACTTCAGGGAGGCCCCTGGTGGCGACACCTCATGGCATCCTCCCCGACCCCCCACCCCATCCCTGTCTCAGAGCCTGTGAGCACGACCCCACCCCTGTGATGTGAGCAACTGGGCACCAGCATGTCATTAGAAAAAACAATGATTTTTCGTCCCTCCTATAATTCATATTCTTCTGCTTCCCTATCACCATGTGACCCAAGGAAAGAAAGAGGGAAAATGCCACCATGGGGAGGGGGGCCATGGCACCTGGGAGGTCCCTGGGGAGGGGAACAGGGGAGAAGCAACTGCCCTGGTTTATGTAGGTTAGGGGAGGAGGCTGAGGAGAGGCAGGAAGTCAGACCCAGGGTTATGGCCCCCCACCCCTGCTGCTGCCCCTCACACACCTTTAGGGTCAAACACAGATCCTGAGAGCTACGGCTCCTGCTCCCCACTTGGACCCTAAGATGATACCACATTGCAAGAGCAGAGTCCCCTCCCAAGGTGGCTTTAGCAGGAGGTGAGAAACGGGAGGGGTTCCTGGGAGTAAACTGGCCTGGAACACCCCCAGCCTCAGCCCCTGAGAGGTGTGTGTGGGCTCCAGAAGCTCCTGCATACGCTGGTCGGGGTGGGAGAGGCTTCAGACTGGATGGGTCATCACGGCACCAGACCTGGACCAGGTGGGGCTCAGCATACCGGAGCAGTCCAGGTAAAGAGTCTGGGGCCAGACCTGACAGCAAAAATGGCGAGGACTCAGGCCAGTCTCTCCCCACTGCCACTAGGGCCCCAGGGTCCCCCACGTGATGAGAAAGAAGGGAGGGATCCTGCCTACCAGGCACTGACACAGAAGAGACTAAGGAAACCCTGACCGTTCACACTGTCACCTGTGCCTTTGGCAAAGGCAAGGGGCTCACCAGGAAAGATGAGCCTCCCAGAAAACTTCACAAGCTTCAGAGCAACCCTCCTTGCAGCATCACAGCTCACTGCCAGAGTTGTCTGCTGCGAATATATCCCTCCTCCAGAGTGAAATCCCTCGGTACTCACTATTCCTAACACCCAGAATGTAAGGAGTCACCTCGGAACACAGTGGGAAACACTCCTGTCCTGCGTGCAGCACATGGCCCCTCGCACCACGAGATTCTGTTTGAGTAGCTGCACTGTCTTTGCCAGCCTCTGTCCTCGGGCAGGGCAGTGTGTTAACCACCTGGGCCCAGGCTGGGAACGGGCGCCCGGAAACGTGGAAGAAGAGAACAAATAGGCAGCTGAGAAGATGGATGAACATACCCTGCTACACAGGGAGCCCAGAACCAAAGGCAGAGGGGCTGAGTTCTCGGACACGCAAGTACCTGCCCCAGGTCACTTCAGGGTCGGAAGGGCCACGGGAGCCCACAAGGCCCGTCTCATTGCTAGGCTCAGGTGGCGAGGGGCATGAGGACTGCCCCACCCCCGCAGCTGGCTGCCTCCCACTCACTCTGCGTGTACAGTGGACGTCCCCCCAGAGCTTGCTGGGCTCACCTGGATGCAGCTCGAGGATCCTCCAGGCCGTTCCCTCTGCTGCACCATCACGGCCTCATATCCCTTCATTTGTTTGTTAGTCTGCTAATTGCCACCTCCCTCCACTGGACCTGTCTGTGCCCACTGAGAGCTGGGGGCTCTTCTGCATCCTTAGCTGTTGCATCCTCAATGCCTAGAACCCAGCTGGCTCCCAAAGCTTCAGGATCAATCCAAGCTCCCCCGTTCTGGCCAGCTCTACCCTCCGAGGCCTCCCTGCCCTGCACCCCCATGTCTGTCCCACTCCAGGCCTCCCATTCCCGGGACACGCTGAAGGTCTACACAGAATTGCACCCTCCCCACCTTGTCCACTTCGGAAGTGCCAACTTGTGGTCAATCAGCTCAAGGCTCACCTCGGCTCTGACCTCCCCAGCCAGGCCCTTGTCCTTCTGGCTGTGCTAAGGCAAGCCAGTGTGTCCCCAAGAGAGCCAAGCTTCTCGAGGACAAGAGCTGGGCTGGTTTGGCAGATGTCGTGGATGAAGGAACAACGGCTGCACCTCGTTGGTCAGCTCTGACCTTCCCAGACCTGTGCCAGGTGCCTCCTCACAGCACTACCTTTCACCTCCTGCACCCTGCAAGTGAGCATTACTACCCCTGTTTACCTACTGGGGAACAGAGGCTCAGAGAAACTGGGAGAGTCACCCATGTGAGCATACGTGGGAACCAGGGCAAAGGGCTCTGGGGAGCAATTTGGCAAATCTGCTGAAATTAAAACTGTACATTCCTATGACCTGGTGATTCAAACTTCCAGCATCTATGGTGGAGACAAACAGCCTTGAGCATCAAGGAAGAAGGGACAAGAACACTTATGCTACTGGTACTTCTTTTCCACGGACAGATAAAGCCTATTTTTTAAAAAAATATTTATTTATTTATTATTTTGGCTGCACTGGGTCTGAGTTGCAGCATGCGGGATCTTTTAGTTGCAGCATGTGGGCTCTTAGTTGTAGCATGCACGTGGGATCTAGTTCCCTGACCGGGGACTGAACCCGGGCCCCCTGCATTGGGAGCACGGAGCCTTACACACTGGACCACCAGGGAAGTCCCAGATAGAGCCTATTTTTTATGGGAGTCGGTGGGACCACAGTCACTCTATGAGAATTCATTTACTCATTGATTTGTTTATTCACAAGACATTTCCTCAACACCTACTCTGTGCCTGGCTCGTCGCCAGGTGCTGAACATGCAGAGCCAGGTAAGTAGACCCTCTGAATCTGACATTAAATTTCTGGCATCTTTGTGTGAACCCCTAACCCCCCTGAGACATGCCAACAAAGGGCCCCCTGGGCAGTGGAGGAGAACTCAAGGGTCACTCAGCTACAACTCCTGCAGCACAGGGGGCAGCCAAGGAGGAACCTGGATGGGAGGGACAGCCAGATGGGAAGTGGTGCTCTCTGCTCTTCTGGCTCGGCTGTCACCTTGCTGGAGCTTGCGGGAGACAAGCTCTGCAGCTGCCCAGAGCTGTCACCAAGGAGTGACACTACCCAGCCCTCCTCGTTCGGAGGGGACTCTCACTCCTGCTTTGAAAACTGCCAGCTCCCCAGGGAGGCCAAGGACAGGCTGCTCTGAGGCTTCCCTCATCAGCTGTCAGGGGGCCTCCCAGAGTGGGGAGGGAGGTGTGGGGGAGTCCAGGGGGCAGGAGAGTGCTGCACACTTCAGGGAAGAAGAGGCAGAGGTAAGGACAGGCCTCGGCTCCCCCAGCAGAACGTTCTCCACTTGCATCACCATCCCTGGGAGGAGGGGGCATCTACTGTCCACCCCCATCCCCATTGGAATGTGACTTCATGCAGGCAGGGCCTCAGGCCTGCTAACACGACATTCTCAGCACCTAGAACTGTTGTCTGGCACATAGCAGGTGTTCTAGAGACATGCACTAAGTGAATGAGTGGGTGGGTAGGTGAGCAAACCCTAGAGAGAACAGGAAGACACAACAGATGAAGAAGCCAAGGGGAAGAGCCAGGAGAGTCATAGATGGTAAAGACGGGGCCGTGGGCAGCGGGGAGAGGACTCGCACCCAGGCCACACAGATATGGGAGTCTCATCTTCCACACCCTACCTGTGCCACCCAGCCTCTCTGAGCCTCAGTGACCTTACCCAGGAAAGGGAACCTCACAGGGCCACCGGGGCAACGTAGAGCCATCATATAAGTGCCTCCTTGCCTGGGGCCAGCATGTGTGAAAACTCAGCCTCTTAGGCCATAGGGAGAGGCATTTCCAATAGTAAAAGGCATGAACCCCAAACTCCCTAAGAGAGATGCTTCTGTCTCTTTAGACTCCAAAGCAAACTCATGACTCCCCTGACAGTATGTTGGTGGATCCCAAGCCCCTTAGCCTGGCACAGAAGGCTTTGCCAACCTCATTCCTGCCTCTCCCCAAGCACCCTACACTCCAGTCGGGCCCAATCTTGCACTGTGATGTGGAGATGTCGCTGAGCCTTTACACCATGCTCTCCTCCTGGTCAACTCTGCCTCTGCATTAGGTGCAGCGCAAGGGGCCCTCATCTGGGGCATCCTTCCCTGTGACCCTGTGGTACTTGCATGATCAGCAGGCATATTAACCAGGATGAAATTACGTATTCCTTGCCCTGCTCCCCACTGCTCCCGTGTTCCAATCTCTCTGAGCATAGGAACACGACTGCCTGCTTCTACACCCCAGTGCCCAGAGTGGGGCCCATTTAGACCAGGGTTCTGAGAGCGCCCAAGGAGCAAATACATGACCGGGGACAGCTCACACTTGAGGCATGCTCTCCATGTGCCCAGAGTGCCACTAAGCACTTTTCTGGTGTTTAACTCAAGCCATGCTCACAACAGCCCTAGGAGGTGGCACTAATTATCCCCCATCACGGCATACAGCAGGGCAGGGCAGGCAGTCGCTTCCTTTCTTCTAGGCCTGAAGGAACAATCCAACCTCTGATCGGCCAGTCATGTTCTGATTCACTAGTGCAGTGTGAGGTCTTAATTTCAATTTGTTGCCAACGTTGAAAAGTAATTAGATTTCCTGTAAAAGCTGGATTTCCAGCTTCTCGGTGGGGTGGGGTGGGGAGCTCACAAGAGTGTGCCTGTTTATTCCTAAATGACCACAAGTGAATGGAACCCAGGAGGGGATCTCCAGAGGTGTAGCCTCTCCTGTCGCCCCAGTCTCCACCACTCCCTATTGTCCACAGCCTGGACACCCTGACTAGGCTTTCTGCCTGGCTCCTGTCAGCATCTGAGAGCGCTGCCCTCTTCTAAGTACTGTATCAGCTTCACACACTGCTGGCCCTGATAGTCATACTTTCTGGTGGTACACAGGGCCATGCTCTCAGGCCAGCGGGACAAGCATGAGGAACAGGAACAGTGCCAGGAACGTCCGGCTGTGGCCACAGCACCAGCAGACCCTGGGGCCTGGGGAGCTGCCGTATGACAGTGGGAACTTTTTCTCCGCATCCTCACATCCTTTGCTACAGCCAGGCCCAAACCCAAATGTGTCTCTCTTGCCCCAGGAGCGCTGCTTGCTTCCCTTCAGCTTAAGGGAACCAAGTTTTAGTGTCCAGTTTCAGAGATGTTTTTCTCTTCCCCAGGAACCAGAGCCAGAGACACGTAAATGGGACTTGGGTCTGTGCTTTCCCCCTGGCGGGTTTGCAGCTCTGTGGCCAGTTCACGAGATCACCACCGAGAGAGCAGAAAACATTCCTGTCCTGTCACTGCCTTCCCCACCATCACCACGTGTCCCCAGCATTCTTGGAAGTTGATGAGAACTGGAGCCCATGTGCCTCTGATTGTTTGCAAATCCTGGCAAGGCTTTGGTGAGCCCAGGCCAATTTCTGGATTAAATTAGAAAAGAAAAGAGGGAAAATATCTGAATCCTGGCACAGACAGAAATCATTCAACAAAAAATGTTTAAGAACATACTGTACAGAGGACTGATCCCACACTAGGAAGGGTCAAAGGGTATGGCCTCGGCTCTGAAAGCTCAGAAGCCCCTTTGGATCTCATGTTCTCCATGAGCCTAAGGAGTGTGTCTGCCCCTGACAGAAGAGATGCTTGGGGTGGGGGTGGGGGCAGAAACTCTTCCAGAACATGAGCAATTAGCCCAGGTGGGAGGGGCAGATCTGCTGGCCCAGAAATCTTGCTCCTCTTACTATGTTGTTTTAAAATGCTCACTCGGTTGCTTTAAAAAGAATCCCCAAAGTGACCTCACAGACCCATTCAGCTGGCAAAGCTGGGGTGGGGGTGGGCTGGGGTCTGAGCAGGCAGAGGGTGGAGCTCAGCTCACGTGTGAGGTTCCTGCAATGGCCAGCAAGAAAGGGTTGCTCTAGCTGCCAGGGCTCAGAGGCCTGAAGAGGGAGAGAGGGAGCTTATCTCCGGGGGGTACCCGGGTGTGAGTGTGCCAGTCTTTATGGATCAGAGTGTGCGGGAGGTTTAAAGATGAAGAAACCAAGTTGAGGGCAAGGCGGGAACTTTGCCAGGTAGGTAAAAGCCAGGATTAGGATGCAACTGCTTCTGACTCCAAAGCTGGTCCTCATTCTACACCCAGTGCTTCCCTAACACGTATGCCCGTGTGCACGGACAACAGTGGGAGGCAAATGCAACTATAAAGCGCTGGGGCCACAGCTCAAGGTGAGCCCTAAGCAAGTAGAAGATTTCTTTACACCCTGAGAGAGAATACTTCTTGAGACCCAGATAGTATTTTTTTGGGCCGTATGGTCTCTGTCCCAACTACTTAGCTCCACCTTTGTAGTACAAAAGCAGCCATAGACAATTCATAAATGAATGGCATGGCCATGTCCCAATAAAACTTTATTTTCAAAAACAGATGATGGGCCGGATTTGGGCTATAGTTTTGGCAACCCTGCTTTAGATGCTCCAGTTTATCTTGAAAAATTCAGGCGAATTTTGCTTTAACTCAGTAATATGTCCCAGTTTACTTTCATATAAAATTGATGTTTTAAAATGCTTGCCATTCAGAAAAAGTGGCACTTTAGGGGGAGACACCTCACATCTGTACCGTGGCCTCAGCAGCCTCTGGCAGGCCTGCTGAGAGGACGTGCTCCCACGAGCAAAGAGCCGTCTTCTGGGGCAGGTCATCACCCAACACACTGGCCTGTCTCACATCTAGAAGGAGTGCAAGCGGACCAGCAGCTCAGTCAGGCAGCAGTGCTAGGTCTCTATGGATCCTGAGAGCCCGAGCAACCACCAAGGCCTTTGGTTGCTCAGGGAAGTGTAGGATTGAAATTAATGCTTTAGTTAAATGCTATAAGCCATATAGGAAGCACTAGTCTTGTGCCTAAGTTTTATATTTCTTGAAGTCTTGGCATGAATAGGTTTTACTTTTTAAAGTGCATTTGTAAACATATTACTTTAATAATGGCTCTTGAGTCTTCCCCGAAGGCATTCCTCCCTGGCCTCCCATTCACCTGAGCCCAGACCCACTGTCCATTCACCTGACCCACTGTCCACGCCTGACAAGGTAACTGGAGGTGCCGCGAACATGAGGGCTGCGTCACTGCATGGCTCCTTGGGGTGCCAGGCTTGCACTGCCACAGCACTGAGTTTGAAAGCACAGACTAGCTCAAGGGCTGGCATCAGAGTCAGCAGCAGGCACATTCAGGAGTGTTGACTGCCTCCCAGCCTGGGAGCTCCAGGCTAGGCAGGAAGCCCGTTTCCAAGGAAGAGGGGTCAACAGGACCGCAGTTCCCAGTGCAGAGGGCGGCCCGGGCAGGGGGGAGTTCCTTGTCCTCAGAACTGAGCCTGGTGAAGGTCAGAAGATGAGCCACAGTTGAAGACTCGGGAGGAGCAGAAACGGGATGGCGGCAGGGGGTGGCCAGCGCTGGAGAGGCACACCTAAGTAGGGGACCAAGGCGGGACCCAGCAGCAGTGTGGGGCATGGGCCCTGGAGGAGCCAGCATGGCTGGAGGGGCCGCACATCTGCCAGTGCTCCCCGCTCCATCCTCACAGCCTACTGGTGGTGGGATCGAGACCCCTCCTCCCTCAAACATGTGGATGAGGCTGTCCGGCAGCCTTCCCCAAGGGGTCCCAGCTTCTCTGGCCCGGTTAAAGGACCCTGGGCCCAGGACACAGGGCCTCATCCTGGGTTTGCCAGCAATCTCAAGGCTATGGTGTATGAGAGGTAAAAATCAGTGCAGAAGACCCCAAGGGATGAGGCCTCAGCCCACAGCCTGGCCTCAGTGCTCAGAAGGCACCAGCTTTCTTCATCTGGGCAGAGAGCTGAGAGCGGTGGTAGGTTTGAGCTGAGACTCCAGATGAGTAGAGGATGGGGATGGGCCATAAGAATGGGGCCTGAGGCAGGAAGCACAGGCTCAGGTTCCTGGGTTCAGGGGCGAGTGACCAGGGCCCACGCCCAGGAGGGCTCTGCACTTGGGCTTAACGCTCTGTGGTTACCATCTTGAAATTCATTATTTTATCTTTGAATTTGTGTTTTGTGAGTGAAATCCGCTGGGACAGGGAAGCCTTGGCTCACACGTGGTCCCACTTCCACAGGACAGGCTCTTGTCTTCCTACTCCCCACTCAGTGACCACTACAGGGGCCTGCATGCAGGTGCAGGGAGGGTCAGGTGGACACATGTGCCCTGGGGCATCTTGGGGCAGGGCATGACCTGGGTTGGGGCTGGGAGATGCCCTGTGTTCTTTCAGTGGCAGCTGTCGGGAGATAGGACAGGCAGCTGTCAGGCCCCGGGGGCACGCCCTGCATCACTGGCCAGGACCGGGGGCCCTCAGGGAGTGCTCCCTCATGGCTCCACTCCTTGGGGGGCCTGTCTTCCTCCTCCCAACCTTCTTAAGTCTGGTTGGTGCTTTGTCTGAACTTCTGGTAAGCCTGCAGCACCCTTCGGGCACAAGCCATAAAGTACAAATCTGTTTAATTTTGGTGATTCCCCATGCTGGTTAAATGTTCTAATATCTGCATTTAAAACAGGCCTTGTACAATATAAAGATGAATGGTAAAATGCATGATTATAATTAAAAATCCTAATTTTTCTTCGCTTAGAGTGATAATAAATAGAAAATTTTAAAATCTTGACAAGTTGAAAGACTGTATACGAAAGGAAAAGGCTTTGTATAGGTACCTCTTATGACACTTTTTCTTGCCCTTTGAATAAGAGAACCACATTTTCAGTTTGCACTTGGCCCCGGGAGTTTTGTGCCCAGGAGACATTCTGGGTGTGGGGTTGCCGCAGCTGAATGCACAGCAAGAATCGTCAGGTGGTCAGTGAGGGCTGGGGTTTGGGAAATGATGCTGCTGACAACAGGCCATGGGAGTCACTGTTGGGGGCAACCAGAAAGAAACTCCAAGAAGATTAACTTCTGGAGAGGGCATGAAATGCCAAAGACAGCCCCCAAGGGAAAAACCAGGGAGGAAAAGATCTCAGGACATGACTACACACAAAAATGTAAGCCATCAACAAACCAACCCCAAACAAAATAAAACAAAAGGCAAACAACAAAACTGGGGAAAACATTTCCCACACAAACATCAGACAAAAAATTAACCTATTTTAATATAACAGTTCTTCAGATGAACACAAAAGAAGCTAAAGTCCCAGTGGAATAAAGAACATGAATAGGCCAATCATAAAAATATAAGATGATCACTGTTTTAATATATATATATAAAAATGGGACCTCCTTACCATCAAATACTTACAACAAAAGTATATCCCTGTTGTAGCTATCAAACTGCCAAAGCTAAAAAGGATTTGGTGGTGTGAAGAGGTGAGGAGATGGGCATTTACTCAATGGAACATGAATAGGTGAAAATGAACAGAAAGCTTTCTGACACAGAAAACTTTAAACTGCACATAACTGTGGACCAAGAATTGTACTTTTAGGAACTTAGTTTAAGGAAATAGTAAAGGATGAGTAATAGTTTCAGCTATAATGATATTCATTACTATTAGTGGCCAAACTAACATCTAAAAGGGAAATAAATTTTGTTACGTGCGTCATATAAATAATCAATTACCTAAAAAGTATGCTACAGTCACGTGGTGCAATGTTATGTCATCATTAAAATGAAGTACTAGGCAATAATTGATAGGAGAAAACATTCACAAACCTATATGAATATATTCTAATTTTCCATCATAAATAGTATACGGTACATGTTAAATATAGCATATTTTAATAAACAAAGAATGTTACTTTTCTAGACTTGAGGAAGAAAAGAAGGAAACTGGACCTCGAAAGAGGTGCTTGAATGGGTTTGTGGGAGGGTTCTGAACACCATGAGACCCCTTCTACATCCAGGTGGCTCTCTCGAAATGCTCAGCAAATATTTCCAACCCTTTTGACCCTCGAGAGTCTGAGGTGGAAAGAGGGATGGATTAATTCCCATTTTCCTATGAAAAAAAGGGCATTAAATGCCTTGCCCATTAATGTTGGAAGGAAGTAGCACCTCTAGCAATTTCCTACTGCCCTCAGAGTCACATCCAAGTCCCTCTATTGACGGGCCTTCCTTGCCTCCAACTTCCCCTCTTACTTGGGCCCCTTGTTCCCCACATTGGCCCTATTTCACGGCTGACATAGAGTTGATGCCCAGTAAACATTTGCTGATTGTAGTGTATGGACAGGAGCTGTGTGTATTAGAATAGGATGGGCTGTGTTGCAGTTAACAGAGAATCTACCACATTTCAGTGGCTTAATACAGTAAAGGCTGGTGTGTGTTTCCTTGCACACATCGCAGGCTTATGCAGGTTGGGCGGCCCTGCCCCATTTTGCGGCTGCAGCTACTGGGACATGTGACTTCCAAGGTCACTGTGGTAGGACAGAGAGAGAGGGAGTGGACACACTGGCTCTCAACTGCCTTGGCCAAGAGGTGACCTACGTCATTTCCTTCCACACAGGCTGTTAGCTAAAACTAGCCACACAGCCCCAAAAATGAGGTGCAAGGGAGGCTGGGAAATGGAAGGGAGGGGAGCACGTGGATATTTGATGAACCTGAAATGTCGGTGTCACACCAGGACCCACGTCCCAGCCCAGGGTCTGCCACAAAGAGACCCCAAAGGGAGTCCTGCAAGCAGAATAACTGAACGATGAGGGAGACCAAGCTGGCTTAGAGCTGCCAGGGCTGAGCCACGCCGACACCTGGCCCGACACCTTGGCCTCTGCTGCTCCTTGGAGCCCACATTCCCCAGGTCTTTTGCCATTGGGACCCCCCACCTGACCCTCCTCCCAGGGCTTCTGTGACCTCCCTCAGGGGACAGACTGTCCGCCCAGGGCTGGCCCCCAGCCTTGGGAGCTGGGAATACTTCCATCCTGGTCCTGGCTGTCCTCACTGCTGACCAAATGCCTCATTTGGAGCACAGTCTGGGCCGGCTGCTGCCACATCTGTCCTGCACGTTGCTGCTTTGGCTCCAAATGCTGGGAAGCCCGAAGACCAGCTGTGCGCTTACAAGAAGAGGGAGCCCTACCCTGGCCAGGCCTTGTAGGGTCACATGGGGCTCTGGCTGCAGCTTCAGGTGGGCCAGCACCTACCGGGTCTAAAGGCCCCCACACCCAGGGCCACCCACACTGCCATTTAGCGCCATGTGCTGGTCAAGTTCAGAGGAAGGGCACAGCAGGCAGAAAGTAGAATGGCGCTTCCCAAGGGCTGGGGAGAGGGAGCAATGGGAGTTATTGTTTAACGGGTACAGAGTGTCAGTTTTGTAAGAGGAAGAGAGTTCTGGAGATGGGTGGTGGTGATGGGTACATAATAATGTGAGTATACTTAATGTCACTGAACTGCTCCCTTATAAACAGTGAAGATGGTAAATTTTATATATATTTTCATAATTAAAATTTGTTTTAAATTCTATTGGAACGTAATTAAATTAAAATTTCAGTTCTTCAATTACACGCCACATTTCAAGCGCTCAAGGGTCAGGGTGGCTAGTGGCTGTTGTATTGGACATGCAGAATTAGAGCATTTCTAGCAATGCAGAAAGTTCTATTGGACAGCACTGCTAAAGAAACTCATCTTTTCTCAAATATTCCTGCCTCCTCAATCCCCCTCCTCCCCAAGACCACCAAAGAGCTCATGTGCCTTAGATCATCCCCAGGGACTCTTCCCAGGGCATGCATGTACCCTGGATGAAGACACTGAGCCTTAGAGGGTATTGTCAAGGCAACACAGGATCCAAGCAGGGGGCCTCACCTCCCTCAACCACACTGCACTCTTACTGTGGGAGCTCAGGTTGGAGGTACAGATACCCCCCACTGCCGTGTCTCCCCTGAGCCCAGGAGTGTCCACCAGTCCCTCTGTCTCTGCAGGACCAGCCGCTGTGCCTGGAACAAGCACCACTTGCAGGATGCAGCAGGGGAAATAAGACACGGCCCAAGTACTCTTTCTCAGCTCCTCCGATTCATCTCCTAAAATCCCTTTCTGTTATAATCAAATTTGTTTCAATTTAAGAATTTTTATATTTCTCATGCTTTTCAAGAAACTAACCAAACCACACCCTTATCCAAAATTGAGGTACAGTTGGATCACGGGGGTGTAAATGAATAAATTGAAGTTAACTGGCAAAACCAAGACAAAGTTCTAGACTTCCTCCTACCAGCTCATGGGCATAAGGTGTGTGCGACAGAGGGACCCTCCACACCAGGGAAAGGGCGGATTTGATCCACCAGCCTCAGGAAGACACTCAGAGTCCTTGCTGTACTTGTCAAGAATAATTCTAAACCTGCTGTCGCTAAACTAAATATTGTCAACGTCATGATAGCAAAACCACATTTATTTAGAGACTGTAAAGCACGTTCACCTTCATCATCTCATTTAATCCTCACCGACAACTCAAGATGAAAATTATTGCCCATTTTAAAGATGAGAAAACCAAGGCTTAGAAGACTGAAGCCCATTCTCAGTGACATACCTGGTAGTGGTGGGGTCAGGGGTAACCCAGGTGCAAAATAATAAGAAATATATATCTGGCCTCTGCCCCTCGTTCCTGGCACAGACCTCCTGAAACACTTGTAATTTCCTTAATGATAGGGGTGAGAGGAGCATCTTTTGTTATTCATAATGTGCCCCTTTCAACCTTACCTGAGTTTATGTTAATGAAGCGATTCTTGGTGGGCCCCTAGATAGTTCAGAATGGGGGCTGGTAGCCAGAGGAACCAACTGTATGATTGGAGAATTGGAACTTTCAGCCCCACCCCCAACTTTCAGGGAGGAGAGAAAAGCTGGAGATTGAGTTCAATCACCCATGGCCAGTGATTTCACCAATCATGCCTGCAAAATAAAACCTCCATAAAAGCCCTAAACAATGAAGTTTGGAGAGCTTCCAGGTTGGTGAACACATCGAGTTGCTGGGATGGTGGTGCATCCAGAGAGGCCACGGAAGCTCCATGCACCTTCCCCATGCCTTGCCCTATGCATTCTTCCATTTAGCTGTTCCTCAGTTGTGTGCTTTATAATAAACCGATGATAGTAAGTAAAGTGGTTTCCTGAGTTCTGTGAACCGTTCTAGCAAATTATTGAACTTGAGGAGCTGGTTGGTAAGAAGCACAGCTGACAACCTGGGAGTTGAGCTCGGCATTTGAAGTGGGACCCATCTTATGAGACTGAGCTCTTACTCTGTGGGATGTATGCTAATTCCGGTGTGAAGAAACAAGTAGTTTACCAGGATTCAGGACTCTCGAATTCCACAACCAGTCCTTTTGTCCACTGGGTTGGAGGGCAGTATAATACTTGGGGAAGGCAGGCAAGATTTTATATCTACCAATTTTATAGAGTTAGTGTGAAGATTTCCAAAGATAATGCATGATAAGTGACTAGCACAAGCCTGGCACACAGATTCACATATTAAGAGCTCAATATTTGTAGCCATCATGGTATTATTATTACTATTATTATATTAAAGGTACTTTTCAAAAATAAGTGAGATTAAGTGTGACAACACTCTCCAAAATAAAATAACATCTGCAAACAGACTTTGGCCCTGCTTTGCAGATGAGATGGCTGCATTCCAGAGGGTCAGTGACTTACCTAAGGCAGGTGGAGAGGAAGACAGGCCGGGAGGCAGGGGTTTACTCCTGGTCCAGTGACCGGCTCATTCATATCCTCCTTCTTGCCCCTGACCTATCTCTTCACTAGGGCTCTGGGAGGTCTTGCCCAAGGATCAGCTGAATTTCCAGGGGCTCACCATGGCCCAGGAAGCAGAGCTGAGAACCAGGCCAGGAGTAAATGTCCTACCCCCTCACTGCTCGCCACCAGCTGGACCTCTGGAGGACCCAGTTCACTGACAGGCTGGGGAGCAGCCCTGCCTGCTGTAGAGCCCCCTATCCCCTGGGCTTCCCTGCCCACCTCCAGCCCCCTACAAGTCCAGGCTTCCTTCCACAAATCCACTCCTCCCACAATGCTCGGCCCACAGCGTGTCCTGGTTGCAGGCCCACTGCATCTCCCTCCAACCCCTAATATTCTCCCAGCAGGGCTCAACTGAGGCACCAGGCAGCGAGGGGCAGGACCTCCACACCACCCTGGGCAGAGGCAGGAACTGCATTTTCTACAAGGTCAGCATCCTATACCTCCTGGGGTGGAAGGGGCTGGAATGAGGGGAGGGGTAACAGCTTAATCTCTCAGGATTGGGTAGACAGGGCAGGTGTCCCGTGGTGCCACAGGAGGCTTAGTTGGCACCCAGTCACCCAGTTAAGGAGCCCAACCTCACAGGGAGAAACGGATGCTCTCTTCCATCTTCACTTCCTCTAACTACCTCAAGGAGAAACCTCGGATGGTTGTCGGTCTGTCTGTCCTCCTCTCTAACACACACTAATCTCCCATTTGAACATCGCGGGCTGTGGTGCAGACCCAGCAGAAGGCAGGACTGTCTAGCTGGATTTGAATAACATCGCTTTACATTTTACTTCTAAGTTACCTTTACAATAAAGCGAGGTTGCCTTTGTAAATAATTTTAAGTTTTAAAAAAATTCAGTTGATTTACAGGAAAATACACAGCCTATACCATGTGGGTATGATGAAAAATTAAGAAAATTGGTACACAAATGACGAGTTTCTGGAAAGCTGCCTTAGTATGTAAACAGCCTTGCCAAGTCAGAACCACCCCCCTCCACCCGCCCTTTGCAGAGGAGAAAACTGAGGTTCAACAAAATCGATGGGAGGGTCACCTTTCCTCACCTGTAGACCCAGACAGTCTCCCTGTGACCATGTCACTCACCCCCAGCTCCACCAGGAAACCGTGGCAAGCACAGCTGCCCTGGCCCACCTGCACCCCTAGCCTCCCAGCCCCACCCCCAGTGCCCTGCCCCTGCCTCTCCACCCCCACTCACAATGTTCATGAGGGTGAGCAGGTACTTCTGCACATGCTCCTTCCCGTGGAACTGGACCACAGAGTCATCCACCCCCAGCAGGACCTCGATGTTGTAGTCGTCGTCGGCAGCATGTCTGCGCACCCTCTGCCTGGAGCTGTTGACTCGCTCCTCCAGGATGCCCAGGGCATGGCTGAGGCTGTCCAGGCTGCCCGGGAAGATCCCTGGAAGGAGACAGGACAAAGCCTGTAGCAGCAGCCCAGGCTCACCAGGGACACCGCAGCAGGACAAAACCCCACTCAGATGCAACTCGGCACCTGCCGGGTGCCAGCTTGGCCATCAGCTTGTCACCATCACAGCACCCTAACCGAGGGCATTTCTGTCCCCAGTTCACAGGAGAGCAAACTGAGGTTCAGAGAGGGCAGCAGTGATGTACCAAGTCAGCTCAGACCCAGCAGCATGCAAATTCACAGCTCGGCCATCACAGAGGCCAGGTTTGGCACCCAGCAGTGAACAGAGAGGGTGGGAAGCTGGATGGGCAGGGTGGACTCTTTTCACTCATTCACACACTCGCACACTCCCCAAGGGCCACCCAGTGCCAAAGAGCTGGTCTCCCAGGCTGGTCTCCCCATTTATAACCGGGGAAACTGAGGCCCAGCCCAGGTGGTATGTGTTTCACAGTGTCTTTTCAGACAGCTCCTCTTCTGGAACTTTCTGCTCAGTCCCTGGTTGGAGCTAGGTCCCTCATTTCTGCGCCAGGCCGGCCCACTCAACTCCTGGGTTGGGGCCAGGCCATGGGTGACCCCCAACCCCAGAACTGTGCCTGCCCCTGATGCCAAGTGCCAAAGAGATGAAAGGTTGCCTGACTGAATCATGCAGGAATCAGGACGAGCCCCTCTTATGACAACTCCCCCACAGTCTGCCTGGCAGGGGCTCACTCCGTCCCCCACAGGCTAAACACCTGGCTCAGAGCGGGGCAGACCATCTGGGGCATGGGGCCTTAGGGGCCACAGTTGAGGGGGCCAGGGGCTGGATCGCATCAGGCCCAGGACCCCAGGATGTCATTGCACCATCTGCAGGGCTGCAGCATCTGTCTCAATCCCCTTCTACTTTCCCACTGGGCCTGGAGCCTACCATGGACCAATCCTGGCCCCTACCTCTCAGGATTGCAGCTGAGCTGGCCAGGCCGACCTTCAGCATTGCTGGCAGCCACAGACCACATTGTCCAATTAGTCCCAGTGCCAAAGCCTCTGGAAGCCCCTCACAACCCTGCTCTGGTCTATGTGTCCACGCCAGGTCCTTGACCCCAGGGTCCTGCCCCTCCTTGGCACTCCTAGTAGGGGGAGGAACAGATGTGTCTCAGAGACTCTTGCCCTGGGAAGGACCTAGGACCTCAGGTTATCATGACATCACCAAAGAGTCTTCCAGAACAATTCTTCTCACTTGTCCCCTAAGCTCTTTTCCACGGTCTCCTCTGGAGGCACAGTGAGGCAGCCAGGCTCTCCGAGTATGTCTCCTCATCCAGTGCTGACAACAGGCCTCTTTGATGTGTGTTATTGCCTCCATTTTACAGACCAGAAGACTGAGAGAGCTCCCCAGCCAGCCAGAAGCTCTCTTCTTTACACCTGCTGTCTGTTAGGTTTCAGGCACAAACCTGCAACCTGGCTATGGAAGGAAAAGTGGAAGTGAAGGAGCAGCAGAGGGGGAAGGGCTGCACAGAAAAGAGGAATGGGCTAGTGCCAGGGCTGAGCATCTGCTGGCATTCCTTACCTCCTGGAGTCCTTGTGCCCCCGCCCCAGCCCTGTAGTCCCCCATGTCCCCCCAGTATGCACAGGCACACACACACTCCACACACACGCACACACGTGCACACGGCAGGCACTGCCCAGGGCCACTCCAGGGAGAGCGCCAGTGCAGAGCTCATCCTTCTGCTGCGCTGTCTGGAGGTAATTCAGGGCCATCCTTGCTGCTCCCAGGGGAAACATCAGCTACTTAAACCTGACAGTGGGTTTGAGGAATTGCTACTCTATTTTTACACATTTATTTCTTTGCATTTTCAACAACCAGGGACAGCTCACCTTCAGAACCACCTTGGGAAGCAGAAAGATGGTAATTTCCATAAAAAGCTCTTCCCAGGGAAGAGGCTGGATGTTACCCCCTGCCCCTGTCAAGCCAGGGGTCACTGACAGGTGGTCCCTGAGCAAAACCAGACCATGGGGGTGCCTGTTAGGGCCATGTGGTGTTTTTTAAATACCTTATTTGGTTGACAGTATTTCAAAATTTGGAGATTTCATGTTAAAACCTAGAATAGCCAGCTTGTCTGAGAAATAAAGAAATGGAGTCATTGTAGAGGGGGAGGGGAGTTTACACTGAGCTGTGGAGTGACAGCCATGCCTGGAAACAGGACACAGGGGCCCGCTGCCTGGCCTGCCGCCCTTGCTGCCCACTTAACCTCTGAAGGCATCAGAGTGCGCCCCCAACCCTAACCCAAGAAGTCACCGTGCAGTGACTCCTCTTGACATTTTCTGGGGGAGGGAATGGGGCTGCCACCAGGCCAGGGCTGGCTAGGGTACATCTTGTAGCTGCTTCTGCTGAGCAAGCTCAGTTTTTTGTGTTTTTTTTGCGGTACACGGGCCTCTCACTGCTGTGGCCTCTCCCGTTGCGGAGCACAGGCTCCGGACGCGCAGGCTCAGCGGCCATGGCTCACAGGCCCAGCTGCTCCACGGCATGTGGGATCTTCCCGGACCAGGGCACGAACCCGTGTCCCCTGCATCAGCAGGCGGACTCTCAACTACTGTGCCACCAGGGAAGCCCGCAAGCTCAGTTTTTAACTAAATTGTATGTTACAAGCCCATTAAAAACAGCAATGTTTTCTAAGAATGCATTAGAAATGTTAATTTCACCACAAGCATAATTATTGTTATCATTATTAGCTCGAGCATGATAATTTTAGAGGGTGGCTTGGACATTATGTTCTAGAACACCCCTCCAAGGCCCAGCCCCTGTAGAGATGTGTCCAAATCCAAAGTAAAGTGCAGATGAAGGGAGGAAGACAGGGCCACTCGGGGTACCTTGAAGGTGACAGCCCCATCCTACAGTCGGGTCCCTGGAAGCCCCAGCCCTGCTCAGGCCTGGCAGGACGTAGGGAACAGCTCCAAGGTCAGCAGGGTCTGCCAGACGCCCAGACCTGGGGCCACATGAGTGTTGATGGGACCCAGCAGCCAGGCTGTCATTCCACCTTGTCATTCTTGGATGTCTCCTGAGTCTCCCTACAATGGGCCCGATCCTAAAGGCTAGGCCACGCAGAGATCCCAACCACACTCTGGTTCTAGCGGGCCTATCCCTCAGGCTGAGTCCTGCTCGGGTTCTCAGCTGGCTGCCTAGTGATTTCCTGAAACCAATCCCGGCCTTCAGGGCCAGTCCACCTGCACTGGGCTGCCTCCTTCGTCTAAAGGCCTCAGTTCTTCTCAGTCCCCCAGACCTCTCTGTCACCCTCCCCTCCTCCCCCTGGAGTTCTTGCATGCTTGTAACTGGCCCACTAACGAGCAGTTGGCACTGCCCATCTCCTGTTGAGGTGGGAGGACGATGCTGCCCTGGCTCCTGACTCAATCGCCCTCTGTGCACAGCCTCCCCACAAGGAGAAGCCGCTGGTCCCCCCTAGGTGGCTGATCCATGGTAGATGGGAGAAGACTGGACCCCGGCAGGCTGAGGCTTCCCTGAGCAGAGGTGTCTATGGCAGGACCCTATCTTCTCAATGGGTAACCACAGGGGTTTTAGTTCCTAGCATTCCCTGTGCTGGGGAGACCTTTCTGGACTGTTCATGTCTCAGGCAAAGGATGACACAACAGGAAGCTTCCAAAAGCTGTCCCTCATTTTAGAGTCTCTACAGCGGGTCGGACAGAATTCCTCAACGAGTCAATAACAGTCTGTGGAGAGGACAGAATAGGGGAAGCAGAATTGCATCCAGGGCACCCTGAAGTACCTGTCCTCCAGGGGAATAAGTGGGTCACAGCAGCCACAACCCCTGAATCACACGCCCCTGCCGGACCCTGCTGCCCCTGCATCTGGTGGCAGGGTGGGGCATGTGCACAGCCCCTCACAGTAACAAACCTCCACTATGTCCAGCAGCCATCTGATCCTCACAGCAAATGGAAGGCTCCACACTACCCTCATTACTGTGCCCGTTTTAGCATCAAGGAACCCCAGGAAGATTAAGTGACTCAGACAAGTCACACCACAGAGAAGGGGCTGGAACCCAGCCCAAGTCATGTCATCCAGAGTTGTTAATGTGCCCCAGAGGGACCTGTGTACTTCACCAGCACCAAGGGATGGTGTGGGAAAACTGAAACTGATAGAAACAAGCATGTTTATTCCCGAGAAGAGAAACCCCAGGGACCTGAGTCTGTAAATGCCATGGGAGCAACATGCAGCAAGTGCTGGCTCTGTAGGTTCAAGGGTGCCTGGGTGTTTGCTGTCCCTGTGCACATCCCACACCCAGGCCTTTGCTGCACTGGCCTCTCCTAGGATGTCCTTTCTGCTGCTGCTCCTGCCCAAACTTAACCTTCCTATTGTTAGGGGAACCACTGACCAAAACTGCCCACCCTGGCCAGGTAACCATTTGCAAAAAATTTCTTTTTGCGGTACGCAGGCCTCTCACTGCTTTGGCCTCTCCCGTTGCAGAGCACAGGCTCCGGATGCGCAGGCTCAGCGGCCGTGGCTCACGGGCCCAGCCGCTCCGCGGCATGTGGGATCTTCCCCGACCGGGGCACGAACCCGTGTCCCCTGCATCGGCAGGCGGACTCTCAACCACTGCGCCACCAGGGAAGCCCTGCATGAGATGTTTTACGACAGGAGGTCCTGGTAAGGAACACAAAACTAACAAGCCACCACCAACTGGAAGAATTCGGGAAAGGTCAAAAGGAGATGCCAGTCCATATGTCCTCCCAACCTCTCAGATTCCTCCTCGCTGGAATCCATCTTGGCTGAGCGATGTGTGGGCCACCAGGAAGGACCCTGAGTCAGAATGATTGGCCAGAGACAACCCAGAAACTAATTCCATCACCATAAAACCTGAGACTGTGAGCCAAATGGCAGAGCAGCCCTCCTGGGTTCCCTTACCCTGCTGCTCTCCACCGGGCTGCCCCTTCCCAATAAAGTCTCTTGCTTTGTCAGCATGTGTGTCTCGTCGGACAATTCATTCACTCTCGGGCCCTGGAAGGGGTCTCCCTTCCTGCAACACTATCAGGTCCAGTAGAAGCCCCCCCCAAAAGGTCTAGAGGGAAGGGGACCTGCAGCCCTTGGTGCCAGGGACCCACTGCCTCCTGCAGTGGACTCAGATGTGTTGGTCCCCCTCTGCCTCCCCGCTCAGGGTCAGCTGCACACCAATAAGGGGAGGAGGGGCACGGAGCCTTGAGACGCCACTGCTCAGTGATGGGAAAGACCGCTGTCCCCTCTTCATGGAATGATCTTCCCCTCATTCCTCACTGGGCTTCCTCCCTCTCACCCTCCAGGTGTCAGCTGAAATGTCCCCTCCTCAGGGCAACTTGCCGTATTTCATTCTAAATTAAAATAGGCTCTCCCTTCCCCCAGTGTCTTCCTTCATGGAACATACCACCATTTGCAGTTCGAATGTCATTTGTGAATTTACTTGGGCATTATCTGTCTTCTCCACTTGAGTGGAGGGCCCCTCAGAAGACAGGGGCCCAGGGTCTTGTATGCCTCGGTGCCTCACAGATAATCGCAGGGCTGTGAGGGGTAGGAGCCAGTGCAGAGATACGATGGGAGGGAGCAAAGGGCCAACAGTGGGGAGGCAGAGGGTGCCCTTGGGAGCTGGGAGCTGGGAGCTGGGCTGGAAGGAGAGGCAGGTACAGCAGGGCCAGGAAGCCCAGGCTGGGGGCGGCAGAGGGGGTGGGCAGCAGGAGCAAAAGTCAGGTGGCTGGCAAAGGAGCAGGAGCTGGCACAAAATCCTGCTGTAAGTTACTTATAGAAGGTGTAACTACAACAAAGTTACCCAGGAGGAGTTCAGACAAACGAGGTGAAGAGAGAGTTACCATTTAATTGCCAACAAAAAGAAACCAGGCCTAACTACATTCATGAGATAAAATATAATCCAAGACATTAAGGGGACAAACTGATAAACAATTCATTGAGAAGATATAAAAGATATGAACTTTTTTCACCTAACAGAGCTTCAACCTGATACCAAGAGAAATAGGCAAAGCCACAGTGCTATGTGCTTTTTAATACATCTATTCCAGAAAGAAACAGGTGAATTAGATAAAACATTAGGCAGGATTTGCATTACTGTAGAAGATTTGAATTACTAAAGCAACCTAATGTTTAAGCCCAACAACCATAAAATGTGTCTTGTTCAAGCACGTGCAGAACAAGTTCCAAATTTTACTGTATGTTAGGACAAAAAGGAAACTCAAAAATCATGTCCACAGCTGCTACCATAGAGCAAAATCAGAGAAAACAAGAAGGAGGACACTCCAACCCTAAACACCAGAAATTAAAAACACAGTTCTAATAAGCCTAGACTAAATAGAGAATATACACTCTAACTGTTGGCTCAAGTAGAAAACCTGAATAAACCTTAGAAGAAATGGAAAAAAGCAGTCAAAGAAAAGCCCAGAATGTTTTATAGAAGAGTTTTACCAAACCTACAAGAAATAGTTAATTCTCATCTTACATAGAATCAGTATGCAAAGATCAATACCTTTCTTGTACATAACAGTGACCAGCTAGGAAAGAGAATGGGAAAAGAGGCTTATTGACTATAGGAACAAACCCCACAAAATATCTAGGTATAAATAAAAATAAGGAATGTATGAAGACTACACAGAGAGTAATACAATATAGTCAAGGCTCTCCCCCAAAACAAAAGAAGACCTCAGTAATTGGAGACACAATGACACTATCCTGGATTGCAGGTTGACTCTCCTCCAAATTAATCTATAAATTTGACACAATCTCCATCAAAAAGACTGTTAAAATCCAACAGAATAGTTCCAAAGTTCAACTGGAAGACTACATATGAGAGAATAGCCAGAAAAAATATTAAAAAGGAATAATAACAAGGAGGTATTTACCTTTCAAATTTTCAGAAGACACTACAAAATAACATTAATTAGATCACAGTGGTACGAGTGTCATGAAAAGACAGATTTTGGAACTGAATACAATGTCTAAACACAATTCCAAGCATAGGAGGGACCTTGAGTGAAAATGGTGCATTGAACACATACATCTAATTTTGCTCCTCCCTGGAACCCCATTACAACTTTAGAAAAGGTATGATTCTTTTTTTTAATCACATGCCTACACGGACAGGGGGAGAAGGAGAGGAAGAAAATAACAGAACTGTCGTAAACTGGAAAGCAGGTGGCCATGTGGCGATGGACTTAGTATATCTGAGAAGCTGGCCAAGACTCTTCCAGTCTGTACTGCAGAACCCTCCAAAGGCACCAAGTACCTCTGGAAGTGGGATGATGGGTGGATTGAAATAAGGACTAGTTGATGGCCAATGCCAAATCCCCTCCCCACACCCTGTGTCCCAGTAACAGCCCAATAACTAACACTGCATGGGTCTGAAAGCTCATTCTCTCTCAAAAAGGTGGAAAAGAAGGCTTCTGGGCTGCAGGCACCAGGTGTAGTTGAGAGCACAGGTACCATGCTAAGAACAGGAAAATGAAATGAATGCTGAGACACCAGCCCACTTCCACAATCCACTCCCAGAACGTTGGTAGTCAAGCCTTTACCCCTCAGGCAGGACGTTGGAAGGAGGCTTCTCTAGGGAATCTGACCAAAGACCAAAAGGCAATATTACTGTGCATGGTTCCCCCAACTACCTGCATCAAGCTCCCAGTCACCTCTTTTGTTGCCCAACTTTACACAGGAGCAGCCAGCCAAGGATATCCAGCTCTCTGGGATTAGTCCCAGACTCAACAGATGGAGACCAAGATACAACACAACAATCAAAGTGAGGAAAAAAAGACTACCTAGGAAGGTGGGGAAACCTATCATTAGTGACCTCTGAGAGGTAGAAGGAAATATCGCATTCACTAAACAAGAACAAAATGAGAACAATCAAAAGGGTTCTTTGAAATTAAAAACATTTCAGCAGAAATAAAAAAACTTAATGAAAGGATTAAGAAGACAAAGTTGAAAAATCTCCCAGAAAGTAAAACAGTAAGACCAAGAGACTTGAACCATCAGGAAAAAGATAAGAAAATTGGAGGACCAGACCAGAGGTGTATCATCCATATAATAGAAGCTCCAAAAAGAAAGGAGAGGGACTTCCCTGGTGATGCAGTGGTTAAGAATCCATCTGCCAATGCAGGGGACACGGGTTTGAGCCCTGGTCTGGGAAGATCCTACGTGCCATGGAGCAACTAAGCCCATGCGCCACAACTACTGAGCCTGCGGTCTAGAGCCCATGTGCCACAATTACTGAAGCCCCCACGCCTAGAGCCCGTGCTCCGTAACAAGAGAAGCCACCACAATGAGAAGTCCACGCACTGCAACGAAGAGTAGCCCCCACTCGCTGCAACTAGAAAAAGCCTGCGCACAGCAACGAAGACCCAATGCAGCCAAAAATAAATAAATAATTTTTTTTAAGAAAAGGAGAAGACAGAAAGGAAAGAATTAACGAAATTACTCAAGAAAATTTCCTACAACTAAAAGGTGCTCCCAGACTGAAAGGGCCCAGTTAGCACCCAACTCAGCAGATGAAAACAGACCAGCACCATGGCATATCATCATGAAATTTCAGAACAGAAGGAACTTTCTACAAACTTTCACAGAGAATAAGAGGGGGCCGGGGGAAGCAGTTACAGAAGAGGTCACAAAGGATTGGAAGCAGAATGGCTGTAGACTTCCCCAAACCAGCATTAGAAGCAGGAAAACAATAGAGCGAAGCCTTCAAAATTTCTATACCCAGACAAGTTCTCAACAAGTATGAAAGATATCTCCAGACAAGTAAGTTGTCTGAAGTTTTATCTGTCCAGCACCCCTTTGAAGGTACTGAAGGATGTGCTCCTTCAAAACAAAAGAGGTAACCAAGAAAGTGGAAGACTAGAGATAAAGGAAACCCAACACGAGAGATGAGGAGGGAATCCCCTGGAGGATGGTGAAAGGTGATCCCAAGGTGGCAGCTCTGCAGTACCTGTGGAGGGCAACTGAGCCACACTGCAGCAGTGTGACCCAGCATATGGACTGTCATCACCAAGACCCCCCTTCCATCAGGCCATCTTCTTAACCCGAGGACAGAACGCCCAGGAGAACTTGGGGCAGCTTCTCATCAGTACTGGCTTGTCTTGACCATGTGCTAATGAGGGTCTCTCCCCTCAGGCTCTGCTGAAGACATGCATATCACTCACAGAAGTTTCCAGCTTTGCCCTGAGAGCGGGAGGTAGACCATGGTGGGCTCAGATATAGAAAGGACAGAGCAGCCCACTCTCACTGACCGGACTTCTGCTGCATGTCCAGCACCTGGTCTACACCTCGGTCTTGCCAGGCACCCGACTGTGGAGAGCCCAGTGTTTCCCAAGACTCACTCATGACCTTGCTCATGAGTTCCCCCGAAAGGGCCTTGTCACCTCCCAGAGAAGCGGAAGTCAGACCATGACCCAAGACTGCTCCACTCACCTCCTCCTGGAGCCTCTGCCCAGCAGGGACAGTGCTGCCCACTCCTTGCATGAATGGTGTGTGCTTGCCCTTAGTTTTAATATTAATCACCTTTGGGGGGCGGAGTCAAGATAGCAGACAAGATAGCACAATTCGTGTCTCCGAACAACTAGGGCACCTACCAGGCACCAGTGGGGGACCACGGGCACCTAAGGGGGTGGGAGGAACCCCCAGTGACCGGGTAGGACGTGGGCCGTGGTGGTTAGTGAGGGAGGAGAAGTGGAGTCGGGATGGGACTGGCACCCCTGAGGGGTGGCTGGGGGGAAGGGAAGGGATCCCACTCCTGAAGGGGGGAATTGGGGGAACACTGGGAGGGCAGAAGATCAAAAGGGAGCATGGCCAGATTTCCCCTGCCCACTTGGGCCCCTGGGAGCCTGCTGAGATCCAGGGCCTGATCCAGGCCCACCTAGGCCCCCTCCAGCCACGCGGGTCCTGAAGGAGTGGGAGGGAGGGAAAGGGGAGCAAAAGTAAAGGTCGGAACTACAGGACCGGCACCCCTGAGGGGCGGCTGGTGGAGGGAAGGAGTTCCTATACCCAGCGGGACCCACCCACGGTTAGGGGTCCAGCAGGGATGAGGGAGACCCTGGGGGAGACCATGGTGGGGGGGCGGAGGAACAGAAGGGAACATGGCCAGTGCTTTCCCTGCCCACTTAGGCACCAGGGAGCCTCCTGGGCTCCAGGGCCTAAACCTCTGCCCTCAGAGCCTCCCTCCTGCCGTGCAGAGCCCAAGCCCCGCCCCTACACCCCCACCCAGGGCCCTACCTCTACACTCGGAGACCCCCTCCAACATGCTGGGCCTAAACCCCACCCACACACCCTCACTCAGGGCCTTACCTCCAAACTCCAGAACTCCACACTCAAGAGGCCCTCCTTTGGAGGTGCTGCCTCTCCCCTTCCACGCAGGTCCTAAGCAGAGGTGCTGCCCCATGCTTAAACATCACCGGCCTAGGCCCTGCCCCCAAGGCCTTTTCCTGCTGGTTGGGTCCTG
>NW_020172287.1:1288818-1358520 GCF_003031525.2 Neophocaena asiaeorientalis asiaeorientalis | reverse complement strand
GCTCCTTTTGTCTTGTTCCCCCCCCCCCCTTATTTTTTCTTTTTTCTGTTGTGGTTTTATTTTACCTTTTTGCAGTTTTTTCAATTATATTTTTATTTTTCCTAATATATTTTTTATCTTTCTAATTTTATTTTGTTTCTTATTCTTTGTTATTGTATTGCTCCTTTTCTTTTTCTTTATTTTTTTTTTGCAATGCCACACAGCTTGTGGGATCTTGGTTCCCAAGCCGGAGGTCAGGCCCAAGCTCCTGTGGTGGGAGCTCCAAGTCCATACTAGTGGACTAACTGAGAGCCTCAGACCCCAGGAAATATTAATTGGAGTGAGGCCTCCCAGAGGTCCTCATCTCAGCAACAAAGACCCAGTTCTATCCAACTGCCTGCAAACTCCAGTGCTGGATGCCTCAGGCCAAATAACCAGTAAGACAGGAATACAGCCCCACCCATCAAAAAAAAAAAAGAAACAACAAAAAAATATGTTACAGATGAAGGAGCAAGGTAAAAACCTACAAGACCAAATAAATGAAGATGAAATAGGCAACCTACCTGAAAAAGAATTCAGAGTAATGATAGTAAAGATGATCCAAAATCTTAGAAACAAAATGGAGAAAATACAAGAAACATTCAACAAGGATCTAGAAGAACAAAACAAACAAACAGCGATGAACAATACAATAACTGAAATTAAAAACACTCTAGAAGGAATCAATAGTAGAATAACTGAGGCAGAAGAATAGATAAGTGAGCTAGAAGATAAAATGGTGGAAATAACTGCCAAGGAGCAGAATAAAGAAAAAAGAATGAAAAGAATTGAGGACGGGGACTTGCCTGGTGGCACAGTGGTTAAGAACCTGCCAATGCAGGGGACATGGGTTCGAGCCCTGGTCCAGGAAGATCTCACATGCCACAGGGCAACTCCGGGAAGTTCCCACATGCCACAGAGCAACTAAGCCCATGCATCATAACTACTGAGGCTGCGCTCTAGAGCCTGTGCTCCACAACAAGAGAAGCCACCACAATGAGAAGGCTACATACTGCAAGGAAGAGTAGCCCCCATTCGCCACAACTAGAGAAAGCCCTTGGGCAGCAATGAAGACCCAACGCAGCCAAAAAAATTTTTTTAATAAATTAATAAATAAATTTATAAAAAAAGGAATTGAGGACAGTCTCAGAGACCTCTGGGACAACATTAAATGCACCAACAATAAAATTATAGGGGTCCCAGAAGAAGAAGAGAAAAAGAAAGGGTCTGAGAAAATATTTGAAGAGATTATAGCCAAAAACTTCCCTAACATGGTAAAGGAAATAGTCAATCAAGTCCAGGAAGAACAGAGAGTTCCATACAGGATAAACCCAAAGAGAAACATGCCGAGACACATCTTAATCAAACTATCAAAAATTAAATGCAAAGAAAAAAATATTAAAAGCAGCAAGGGAAAAGCAACAAATAACATACAAGGGAATCCGCATAAGGTTAACAGCTGATCTTTCAGCAAAAACTCTGCAATACAGAAGGAAGTGGCAGGACATATTTAAAGGGATGAAAGGGGAAAACCTACAACCAAGATTACTCTACCCAGCAAGGATCTCATTCAGATTTGATGGAGAAATCAAAATCTTTACAGAAAAGCAAAAGCTAAGAGAATTCAGCACCACCAATCCAACTTTACAACAAATGCTAAAGGAACTTCTCTAAGCAGGAAACACAAGAGAATAAAAAGACCCACAAAAACAAACCCAAATCAATTAAGAAAATGGTAATAGGAACATACATAGTGATAATCACCTTGAATGTAAATGGATTAAATGCTCCAGCCAAAAGACACAGACTGGCTGAATGGATACAAAAACAAGACCTTTATATATGTTGTCTACAAGAGACCCACTTCAGATCTAGGGACACATACAGACTGAAAGTGAGGGGATGGAAAAAGATATTCCATGCATTCCATTCTATTCTTCGCAAGAAAGCTGAAGTAGTAATACTCATATCAGATAAAATAGACTTTAAATTAAGTCTGTTAAAAGAGATAAGGAAGGACACCACATAATGATCAAGGGATCAATCCAAGAAGAAAACATAACAATTATAAATATGTATGCACCCAACACAGGAGCACCTCAATACATAAGGCAAATGCTAACAGCCATAAAAGGAAAAATTGACAGTAACACAATAATAGTGGGGGACTTTAACACCCCACTTACGCCAATAGACAGATCATCCAGACAGAAAATAAATAAGGAAATACAAGCTTTAAATGACACAATAGACCAGATAGACTTAATTGATAGTTTTAGGACATTCTACCCAAAAGTGGAAGAATACACTTTCTTCTCAAGTGTACACAGAACGTTCTCTAGAATAGACCACATTTTGGGTCACAAATCAAATCTTGGAAAATTTAAGAAATTGAAATTGTATCAAGCATCTTTTTTGACCACAATGCTATGAGATTAGAAATCAATTACAGGAAAAAAACAGTAAAAAACAAATACACAGAAGCTAAACAGTGCACAGCTAAATAACCAAGAGATCACTGAAGAAATCAGAGAGGAAATCCAAAAATACCTAGAAACAAATGACAATGAAAACACAACGATCCAAAACCTATGGGATGCAGCAAAAGCAGTTCAAAGAGGGAAGTTTTTAGCAAATCAAGCTCACTTAAAGACACAAGAAAAATCTCAAATAAACAATCTAACCTTACACCTAAAGCAACTAGAAAAAGAAGAACAAAGAAAACCCAAAATTAGTAGAAGGAAAGAAATCATAAAGACCAGAGCAGATATAAATGAAATAGAAACAAACAAAACAATAGCAAAGGTCAATAAAACTAAAAGTTGGTTCTTTGAGAATATAAACAAAATTGATAAACCTTTAGCCAGACTCAACAAGAAAAAAAGGGAGAGGACACAAATCAATAAAATTAGAAATGAAAAAGGAGAGATTACAACTGACACCACAGAAATACAAAAGATCATAAGAGACTGCTACAAGCAACTATATGCCAAAAAATGGACAACGTGAAAGAAATGAAAAACTTCCTGGAAAAGTACAACCTTCCAAGACTGAACCAGGGAGAATTAGAAAATATAAATAGACCAATCACAGGTAATGAAATCAAAACTGTAATTAAAAATCTTCCAACAAACAAAAGTCCAGGACCGGAAGGATTCACAGGCTAATTCTATCAAACATTTAGAGAAGAGTTAACACCTATCCTTCTCAAATTCTACCAATTATGCCAAAAAATGGACAACGTGAAAGAAATGAAAAACTTCCTGGAAAAGTACAACCTTCCAAGACTGAACCAGGGAGAATTAGAAAATATAAATAGACCAATCACAGGTAATGAAATCAAAACTGTAATTAAAAATCTTCCAACAAACAAAAGTCCAGGACCGGAAGGATTCACAGGCTAATTCTATCAAACATTTAGAGAAGAGTTAACACCTATCCTTCTCAAATTCTTCCAAAAAATTGCAGAGGGAGGAACACTCCCAAACTCATTCCACGAGGCCACCACCACCCTGATACCAAAACCAGACAAAGATATCACAAAAAAAGAAAATTATAGACCAACATCAGTGATGAACATAGATGCAAAAATCCTCAACAAAATACTAGCAAACAGAATCCAACAGCACATTAAAAGTATCGTACACCATGATCAAGTGGGATTTACATCAAGGATGCAAGGATTCTTCAATATACGCAAAACAATCAACGTGACACACCATATTAACAAATTAAAGAATAAAAAACATATGGTCATCTCAATAGATACAGGAAAATGCTTTTGACAAAATTCAACGACCATTTATGATAAAAACTCACCAGAAAGTGGGCATAGAGGGAACCTACCTCAACATAATAAAAGTCATATATGACAAACCACAGCAAACATCATTCTCATTAGTGAAAAACTGAAAGCATTTCCTCTAAGATCAGGAAAAATACAAGGATGTCTACTCTCACCACTATTATTCAACACAGTATTGGAAGTCCTAGCCACAGAAATCAGAGAAGAAAAAGAAATAAAAGGAATACAAATTGGAAAAGAAGTGAAACTGTCACTGTTTGCCAATGACATGATACTATACATAGAAAATCCTAAAGATGCCACCAGAAAACTACTAGAACTAATCAATGAGTTTGGTAAGGTTTCAGGATACAAAATTAATGCACAGAAATCTCTTGCATTCCTATACACTAACAACAAAAGATCAGAAAGAAAAATTAAGGAAACAATTCCATTTACCATCACAACAAGAAGAATAAAATACCTAGGAACAAATCTACGTAAGGAGGCAAAAGACCTGTACTCAGAAAACTATAAAACACTGATGAAAGAAACCAAAAATAACATAAACAGATGGAGAGATATACCAGGCTCCTGGATTGGAAGAGTCAATATTGTGAAAATGACTACTACCCAAAGCAATCTACAGGTTCCATGCAATCCCTATCAAATTACCAATGGCATTTTTCATAGAACTAGAAAAAGAAATTTTACAATTTGTATGGAAACACAAAAGATCCCAAATAGCCAAAGCAATCTTGAGAAAGAAAAACGGAGCTGGAGGAATTAGGTTCCCTGACTTCAGACTATACTACAAAGCTACAGTAATCAAGACACTATGGTACTGACACAGAAAGAGAAATATAGATCAGTGGAGCAAGATAGAAAGCCCAGAGATAAACCCACACACATATGGTCACTTTATCTTTGATAAAAGAGGCAAGAATATATAATGGAGAAAAGACAGCCTCTTCAATCAGTGGAAAAATGGACAGCTACATGTAAAAGAATGAAATTAGAACGCACCCTAACACCATACACAAAAATAAACTCAAAATGGATTAAAGACATAAATGTAAAGCCAGACACTATAAAACTCTTAGAGGAAAACAGAGGCAGAACATTGTATGACATAAATCACAGCAAGATCCTTTTTTACCTACTTCCTAGAGTAAGGGAAATAAAAACAAAAATAAATAAATGGGACCTAATGAAACTTAAAAGCTTTTGCACAGCAAGGGAAATCATAAACAAGACCAAAAGACAACCCTCAGAATGGGAGAAAATATTTGCAAATGAAGCAACTAACAAAGGATTAATCTCCAAAATATACAAGCAGCTCATGCAGCTCAATATCACAAAAACAAACAACCCAATCCAAAAATGGGCAGAAGACCTAAATAGACTTTTCTCCAAAGAAGACATACAGATTGCCAACAAACATATAAAATGATGCTCAACATCACTAATCACTAGAGAAATGCAAACCAAAACCAAAATGAGGTATCACCTCACACTGGTAAGAATGGCCATCATTAAAAAATCAAGAAACAATAAATGCTGGAGAGGGTGTGGAGAAAAGGGAACCCTCCTGCACTGTTGGTGGGAATGTAAATTGATACAGCCTCTATGGAGAACAGTATGGAGGTTCCTTAAAAAACTAAAAATAGAACTACCATATGATCCAGCAATCCCACTACTGGGCATATATCCTGAGAAAACCATAATTCAAAAAGAGACATGTTCATTTCAGCTCTATTTACGATAACCAGGACAGGGAAGCAACCTAAATATCCGTCAATAGATGAATGGATAAAGAAGATGTGGCACATATATACAATGGACTATTACTCAGCCATAAAAAGAAACGATATTGAGCTATTTGTAATGAGGTGGATAGACCTAGAGTCTGTCATACAGAGTGAAGTAAGTCAGAAAGAGAAAGACAAATACTGTATGCTCACACATACATATGGAATTTTAAAAAGCAGTACTGATGAACCTAGTGGCAGGGCAGAAATAAAGACGCAGACATAGAGAACGGACTTGAAGACACAGGGAGGGGGGAGGGTAAGTTGGGACGAAATGAGAGAGTAGCATTGACATATATACACTACCAAATGTAAAATGGATGGCTAGTGGGAAGCTGTTACATAGCACAGGGAGATCAGCTCAGTGCTTTATGAGCACCTAGAAGGGTGGGAGGGAGGGAGACGCAAGAGGGAGGAGATATGGGGATATATGTATACATACAGCTGATTCACTTTGCTGTACAGCAGAAACTAACACAATACTGGAAAGCAATTATACTCCAATGAAGATGTGAAAGAAAATAACATTAATCACCTTTGATATTCATTTATGTGTAAATTTTAAATAGCTGATCAAATAATAAAATAGTGAGTAAACTGGATGACTTGGTAAATGGTGGAAGTGGAGCAGGTGTGGACATCCTGGCAATCTGGCAATACTCACTTAACAATGTGTAAGAACCTGATAGCCCAATAATTTCACTCTACGTCCTAAAGACATAGGGCGTCCTTAGGATATCCCAGTCCCCTCCCTGTACTTACCCTTGCCCCATTGGCAATTTTTCTCTCCCCTGGACTAGGCACACAGATGGTCAAGCTCACACAGGTCTCTCAGGAGGCAACTGAGAGCTGTTCATGGCAATGTTGTTTGGGTATGTTGGGGGGAGTTGGAGGCAACCTGGGTGTCATCAGTGCGCGAGAGAGGCCAATGCGGCATGTGCACTCCACACAGTGCTATGCAGAGGTTTGAAGTTTGACATCCACGTAGACAGATGGATCTTAGAAACAGAGTCAGAATGAGATAAATGCAGCACCATTTGTCAATTAAAACACTGTCAGGGGCTTCCCTGGTGGCGCAGTGGTTGAGAGTCCGCCTGCCGATGCAGGAGACACCGGTTCGTGGACCGGTCTGGGAAGATCCCACATGCCGCGGAGCGGCTGGGTCTGTGAGCCATGGCCACTGAGCCTGCGTGTCCGGAGCCTGTGCTCCGCAACGGGAGAGGCCACAACAGTGGCAGGCCCGCGTATCGCAAAAAAAAACACTGTCAAAGACCAACACTGATTTTGCAAAAATATACACTAACAAAAGGATACCTTTTGATCACCTTAGAATGGTTGCTCATTGCAAGGGAAAAGGAGAGAAAGCTGGTTGTGGAGATAAATGGTTTCTTTTTTTTAATGATATTGGGACAACTGGTTAGATAAAGGAGGAAAAGGTCAAACCCTGGCTTCACACCTTAAGCAAAAACCAGTTCCTGGCCGATTGGTGACCTGGGATGATGAAAATGAAGTCATAAAATTGCTAGAAGAAAGTTCAGCTAAATGCTTTTTTATAATCTCCGTGTTAGGCAGGCTGTGAACCCCAAGGCCAGTGTACTTTCCAAGTCCCCCTACGACTGCCCATTGCCCATGAGCAGTTTTCACACGCCTGGCCCCTGCTGGACAAGCACATGGGTGGATGGGTGGGTGTGCTGAGGGCCCTGCTATGTGGATGAGAACAAATCACTCTCCCTTCCCCAGTGCTCAGGCACCCCTGAAGCTTGAATCCCTACAACTGCCCTGCAGAGCAGAAACTGCCATATTGTGAAGAAGGGGAGAGTGACACTTATGGAACTAGACCGGGATCAGAGGCAAGCCCAGCTCTCCTTCCGCAACCAGTGCAGGCCCCTGCAGGGGCAGTGGACCGGGCCCAGGGTCCTGGGCACCAGCAGCCCATAGGAGTATCCTGGCACCTCCACCTAGGGGAGGTCATCTGGAGGAAAGTCATCCTCTCTATTTATTAACGACAGAGAAACAAGCCCTCTGTGACTGCAAATTCCCCCAAAGATGATCATTAAGATAAAATATGTTTACATAGAAGCATAATTAGGACACAGCAAAAGCCCTGTTTGGAAGCAGGCTGGCTCTTTGGAGGCTCTGGGAGCAGAAAGAGACTCAGCCCCACGGGGGCCATCAGCACAGAGCCCCACTGGTGAATTTTATTAAAAGAAGCTCATTAGGATTATTTCATCCCATCCCTTTCTAACTTTATTACCAAATCAGAATTAATTTTTGCAACTCTGGCAGCCAGTATCATTTTTATGACTCGAGGTGGAAAGGAGGAGAGGGAGGGCTGCTGGGGCCAGGCCAGCCACTCGGCACTCGTCCATCAGGGCCACACCAGTAACAGCTGCACCGAATCTGAGACAAGAGCTGGAAGATGCATAAATTGTCTGGAGTCCAGGCTTGCTTACCCTTCTAGCACCTCCAAGGGGAAATGGGAGCTCTTGAGAAGGGGAAAGAAACTGCCCCCAGGGCATGCCCTCCCAGGGATGGGGCAACGATGCTCCTCGGTGGTGGACATAAAACACCTGGCCTGCCCAGCACCCCCCTTCCCTGCTGGATGTGAACAGAGCCACCTAGAGCTGTGCTGCATGGTGACCCACCCCTTCTCTGGGTGCTGCTCCCTGATTTTCCTTTGGTGAACCACTCCCCGCTCCCAGTTCACATGGCTTAGGGGGAGCCAACCCCACTGTACCCCCAGGTCCAGGAGCACCCACATGGCCCAGACTGGCCAATGAACCCCAATGCCAAGCATTTGTTGGAGTACCTGGGAAGACACCCTCTCCTTTCTCTCTGCTGAGATTGCTGAGGTGTACAAAGTGGGCCAGGGCCTGCTGGACACCGCTTGTTCCCAGGAGAAGCAGAGCTGAGAGATGAAGGGAACAGGTGATAGCCTTTAGGTCCCTATTTCAGCTGTACCTGAAGCTGATATACCCCTGGACTCTCCAGCTCTTTGAGTCGATTCATTTGGATTTCTGTCTTGAAACTGCAAGAGTCCTGACATACACACACACATCTCATGCACTGGCCTAAGCTAGACACCAGCTTTTGGTTTTGTAGCCAGAGTGCCCTCAGACTGTTAGTGTCACATGGTGCTGCCCTGTTGCACCTCCTACTTTTAGAGCGACCCCAGTGTAGATGGGGCAGAGAAAGTCCACTGTGAATTTAAGGTATGTGGCCGAGAGAAAGGGGCCAGGATCTGGTTCAGCCCTCCACAGATACGTGTCCTTGGGAAGTGAGGGTGCCTGCAGAAGTGTTGAGGCCACTGAGGTTAGGCCCAAAACGGCGGAGCCGCCTGAATGGCCAGGAGCTCCTTGCAGCAGGGCCCGGGGCCTGCCGTCCTCAGCCCTCACACAGCCTTGGCCTGCCCTATACTCCCGCACCAGCTGAATGGCCTAGGCTCCTCTGCACCTGCTCGCCACCCACCGACCCATGCTCCAGCCGCCTTCTGAAGCCCACCCAGCCCCAGGGACACATGAGGTCTCCTTCAGCAACCAGGCCCCTGGGGTCCGGGGACTAAGAGTCCTTCCCTGGTGAGCTCTTGCACACGGCCAAGGCAGGCAGGTCCCTAAAACCGGCCTCAGCCTCCAGGGCACCAAAGTCCTTTCTGCGGCAGTCAGCTGAGGGAAGGAAAACTGCCCCTGAGTTACCTCTATACTGCCTCTCACCAGCACTCAGCAGCCAGATGGCGGGATACAATGGAGAGGCTGGCAGATCGTTTAATGAAAATATTTACTGTGAACTTCAGAACAAAACACAGACACCCACAGGTCCCGACAGAAGGGAGGATTCCCTGGGATTTCGCCTTGAATGTAGGGGAAGTGAGAGGCTGGCAAGTGGGGCGCTGATGGCCAACGTCGAGGGGCCACGGTCCTCATGGTTTCTGTGTCCAGGCACAGCTTGTACAAGTGCGTCACTGACAGGGAAATCCCTGTCGCCAGCCCCACACACATTCCAGAGTCCTAGATTTGGACATTCAGTGACCTCCTAGGCATCGCTCCCTGGAAGGTCCTCAAGCACCCCACACTCAGAATTAAAGGACTGAATGCCTCCTCCACGCCCCACCCCACCCCTTCAGTTGCAGTGCCCACCTGGGGCCATGGCACCTGCAGGGCACCAGGCCCACACCAGGATCAGGGACTGCTTCTCCCGAACCCACACAGTCGGCTCCATCCTCATCCTAAGCGTCTCTGAACCTGCCCCCACCCCCATCCCTCTGTCATTGCCCTAGTTCATGCCTCCACCAGGAACCAGCTACTCAGTCTTCGGATTCTCCAAATCCAAGTTCCAAGGCATTTCTCTCCAGCTGCCAACCTGTTTCTCCTATTGGGCCCTTCATCTTTTCAGATATTGAGCCCCATGTCATGCAGGGTGGGCAAGGACACTGCAGGGTGGTGTTCCTGGTGCTTTGAGAGGGGCCTGGTGCCAACAGATGCAGCAGGTGCAGGGTGCTGCAGAGCCCTGCTCAAGGCCCTCTCCTGCCAGACCATGATCATGGGTGCAGGAACTCTCAGCAGCCTGCCCATACCCTCACCCCCAGCCCGGGGCATTGTCCCCTGTTCCCTCCCACCTGCTGTACCCATCCTGGTCCTTCCTACCTGGAGCCTGTCACACAGAGGGGCTGGGGCCAGGACAAATGGCTCCCCCCAGCTGACGCTGGGACTCAGGGTGGCAATGCAGGATGAGCCACACTGTAGCACCAAGCCACCTTCCAGGAGGGAGAATCCTCCAGACACCCCCATCAGCAGCGTGATGGGAAAAGGCCTCCCACTGCTGACGATGAAGATGACATCGGCAACATCGGGGCTTTACGGACATCCCTTATTTATTCTTCACACCAGCCCCGTGGAGCCGGGCTGGACTTCCTCCTATGCAGATGGAGGGACAAGCCCAGGAAGGTCATGCTCCAGCCACTGCCTCATGGCATCAAGGGCGGCAGGTAAGGTGTCTGACCCCAGAATCCAGCCCACTGCACCTGAACCCCGGACAGCACCACTCGGAGCCAGCTGCACTGGGGCTGGTAGACAAGAGGCAGCTGAAAGCTCCAGGGGTACCCCACCAAACTGGAGACCTCATCCCACGGCCACACCCACCATGACCCTATAGCACAAAGACCCACACTCCGCCTCACCGTGTCCACTCACAGCCCTGAGGTGTGGGCCTCTAACAGGGACCGAGAGAGGCAGGACGGCGTTTCTTTGGCAGCATAAAGTAGCCTTAGCTGCTCAGCATCCCTGCCCGCCTCACTCTTTGTATTGTTGGTGTTTCGCTCTGAACTGGAACTTTTAGATGTTTTAAAGGAGAGTGTGTGCTGGACGGTAGGAGGGAGATGCCGAGGGCCCACATTCAGGGCCACCACACTCAGTGGTACCCTGCACAGTTCTGGGGGTGAGGGTGCCCTTCGCATGGACTCCGCTCATAAGTGCATGCTCGGTGGGTGCACAAGCATGGGGCCCTACTGCTTTAAAATCTTTCAGTGGACTCCCCTGGCTGTCCAGTGGTTATGACTCCGTGCTTCCACTGCAGGGGGCACAGGTTCGATCCCTGGTCAGGGAACTAAGATCCTGCATGCCGCGTGACAAAAAAAAAAAAAAAAATCTTTCCGTGGACTGAGCAGGAAAATGGACAGAATGATTCCAAAGATCCCAGGTTGGGCAAGGCTGCGGGAGCAGGGATTTCTGACAGGAGAGATGGTCTGCTGCCTGATGTTCCTCGTGTCTGTTCCTGTCCAGGGCCTGCTCAGAGAGCAGAGCCAGTGACCAGGGACTGCCCCTGCCACCCTCACTGGGGCCAGAAGGGCAGTGGGGCAGCCCTGGAGGCTGAGGCCTTTTGACTGACATTCGGGGAGATTCATGGGACTCTCCACGCCCACGGCCTCTGGGTGGGCAAGAGACACCTGGAGGAGTGGTCACCTTGGGTCTGCCCAGAAAAGCGCTCTGCAGAGGGCTGGTGCTCATCCTTTCTTGCACACTGCTGGCCCAGGAACTGGGAGCCTGCAGCCCCCAGCCTCCCAGTGAGTGCCAGGGAGATGTTGGCCCTCCCTCCCCAGGCAGGCTCGGCCTTCCTCTCTGTCTTTCTGGCCTTTCTCCATCCTCCACCAGCAAGAGACCCACCTCTGCCATGGGTAAATCGCAAGGTGCAGAGACAGGAGATGGCACTGAGAGGCCCCCGGTTCAGCCGGCCGTGGGCCCCAGCCATATCACCCAGGCCTGCAGACACTGGGTTTTCCTCCTGTTGTCTTCCTGTGTGAGCTCGGTGGGTTCAGAAGCCTGTGGGGCTGGGGAGGGGACACTGATTAGCCCTGATGGACCCCACATGTCCCTCTCCCGTGATGCTCCCTGCCTTGAAAGGCCACAGCCTGCAGTCACCGAGGAGGAACTCCCTGGAGACCCGGGACTGCCATGCTTCCACGGTGGTCATGCAGGGACACTCCCCGTGCTCCCTACACAGTGCCAAGCCTCCTGTCAGACCACGGTGTCGACAGGGCTTAATTTGATCAGTCCCATCTGAAGAAGGGAGGAAATGAGAAATCAGAGCAAGTGCTGAACGCTGTAAATTTAATCCGTGATGCAGCCTTACATGGGTCTTTCCTAACAGACTGGGGGGTGGTGCGGGGGATGCACTCCAAGCCCGAGTCCCGTGGCCACCAAGGGCTGCCCTTTCTGCAGACAGGATGGCACAAGACCAGTTCACCAGGCCCCTGGCTGCCCTGGACACCCCAAGGGCTCCATAGGACAGGCCAGTGGCTGGGTGCACAGAGACTACAAGAAACATCACATTCTACTTTAAAATGCCTGGGGTTTCCTTTCCTGGTTTAAAAGCAGATGTGACCCAGCCAGGGTCTGTGCAAGTCAACTCCTGGACCACAGTGCTCCCGCCTGGCCCTGCAGGACACTGGGGCCACCATCACAGCTGTGCATGCTGTGGACTGCACAGGGCACCCAGCCAGTGCAGCAGGCAGACACCAAGAGGGCTGCTGGGGCCCGCTGCTCCTGTCTCCTGCAGTTCCAAGTAGGACAGGAAGGCCCTAGATGACCCCACCCCGGCCCACCTGCCCGTCTCCACTTGCTGGCTTCTCCCACCCCTAAAGCTTGCAGACGCTGCTCCCTGGGGCAGAAACAGCCAGAGTGCCAGACCCAGCTACCACTGTCTGCCTGGCAAATCCTGCCCCTCCCTGCAGGTCCAGCGCCAACCTTCCTCCTGTTTGGGAAGTTCCTGACTGGCTGCCCCTCCCCATGCGCTCCACCAGGCTGAGTTAGTGGCTCCTTCCCTGGCCCCCCAAACCTATGTTTTCATTCATTCATTCATTGGTTCATTCACTCCTCCAGTGTTTCAGTCCCAGTGATCTGCCAGGCCCCTTTTACCTGAAGAATCACCTCCACTACAGCCCTCCAGGGCTACGTCACCTTCACAGACTTGCTGACTTGCTCTCACTTGTTCCCCGACACACACACATTCACACGCGTGCACACAAGTGCACACACGCACTCACACACACACGCACACATGCTCATTCACAACACACACACACCCTCTGTGGAGAATTCCTGGAAGACTGAGGCCCCCTTTGACCTCTCTCCGGGTCTCCAGACACCCAGAGGGGCTCGGCAAAAACAAATCAATAAGCCAGGGGCCAAAACCACCTGTTGGATACATGGAAAACGACTGTCTCTCTTACGCTATGTCTGAGCAACTGAGGCTGGGAGAGCCCGAGGGGCTGCACGCATGGAAGAAGCCACAGCCAGCATTTCCTTGGCAGGAGCAGTTGCAGGCAGCACCTTGAAGGCAGGTGCGTCTACTTCTTTCCCGGCCATGGTTTACGGGAGTAAAGAACGGGGGCGGCTGGGAGGTTAGGGGCTGGTAGGTGCTGCATGTTCACACCAGCTTGGCCGTGCAGTGGGTGCTGCTGTTACTGACTTTCCCTCTTCTCCTGGGAGAGCCACTGCCATGGCTGCTGGCACATCCCGACAGCCTGCAGGAGCCATCTGAGGACATACTGCCGGCCCCAGCCACGGGCCACACGTCACCCCAAAGCGACCCTCACTGGGGCTCCCCAGCCCTCAGGGTCCCCGCTGTGCCAGCGGCAAGGATTCGGTGCCTGCAGGGCCGGCAGGTGGCTAGGCTGGGCACGTCACAATGTCCCCTTTCTCTCTTTGACCAAGACACACCTTGTTTACGTATTGAACAGAGAGAAATGGTCTGTATTTCCAGAAAGAAATATGTTATCTCATTTTTCCTGGAAACAGGGGGACCTCTTGGCTTATCTCTTGTTTTTTTCACTCTTAACTGTGAAATATTGCTCCCCTAAGAGATGCCAGGTGGGAGTGCCATCTTGGGCCAGGTATGAGGGGGCACAGCGGGGGCAGGGAGGGGTGGGGGAGGTGGGGGTGTGGAATGGCCGGAAGGCAGTGGCTAGGAGAGTGTAGGGTCTGTGTTACTGGCCCTTATGTTTATAAAGAAGTCTGAAATCTGGATTTGCATGTGAAGTCTCTGTTCTTTAGATATCAGAAGGCAATTAAAAACAATGTGAGCCCTGCACCGCCTGATGAAACCAGCCAAAGCTGGGCTCCTAGGTCAGTCTGCGACCTCAGCTCCGTACCGGGCACGCCCATTTCCTAGGGGCCCCTCCTTCCTGCCTGGGAAGCCTGTGGGATGGTCAGGGTCTAACAAGCCAGACTGAGTCTACAGTCCGCAGCCTCACGGTGGCTGAAACTTACTGGCCCAAAGCCTCATCCACTGTTTACCAGAATCCCTTTCTCCTTGAAGCCGGGTTCTGGTGGCTGTGATTTGTTGTGGGATCCTCACACAAGGGCTCATTATATACCGCTGGTTATCCACACAGTAACAAACACTCAGTGTGCCCCAGGCTGTTCCTCTCTCAGGGGTCTTGGCTCAGTCCCACACACAGCCAAGGAATCACCCAATATCACGTGCACTACACACAAAGGCTTGATGTCCTTAAAAAGTAAAGTGCTCTTTCAAGTCAACAAGAAGCAGCCCAGCAATCCAAAAGGAAAATGGTAAGTGGTATGAATGGACAGTTCTCAGAAAAGAAAATCAAGCAGCTTTTAACTATATGAAAAAATGTCCAACCTCACCCTTAATAAAAGGAATACCTGCTCAGATTGCCAAAATTAAAATGTGTGGATCAGGAGCACGTGTTGGTAGAAACATATCCCGGTGTGGTGAGTGAGGGAAGCCATAAGCAGGGTGTGGCGTGGAAAGCCAAGGAGGGGTGAAGCCAGGGAGGAGGGCGGAGGGGCAGAAGCCATCGGAGAGGCCACTATGTGAAGGAGCCGGGCGTCATCTGGAGGACATGGCAAGAGAAGTGGCAGCTTCTGTAAGGAAGTGGAATGGGGCAGCAGGTGGATACGGCATGTGGACAAGCACACAGAGGGCTGAGAGGCAGCATCACTGTTGTGATGTGATGCAGGGAGTGGGGGACTGAACTGGGCACCCCGCTACCCTGGGAAGCCCTTTGCAGCAGGGGGAACCTTGGGAGGAGTCACGTGGAAGAGGGGAGGCCAGTTGGGGCATGTTGGGCCTGAGGCTCCTGAAGGGCCCCAAAGACAGACGTCCACCAAGCACTTGAGTATGAGGGGTCTGGGGCACAGAGAGAGGGCTGGGCTGGACGGTGGTCTGGGGTCTGCGTGTATGTAAGCCACGGGGTTTGGCTTCCGGGATGCATAAGGGGAAGGACATCAAAGTGACTACAAAGGCAGACAGAGAGTGAGAAGCATCATTACTGACTCCTGCCCACTCCCCAGGATCCTGTCTGGGCACCAGCCCGCCGTCCTGTCCTCTCCATCCTGGCAGCCCAGATGGGGGCCGCCTCACCACAGTGCATGCCTTCAGCAGCACGGGCCGGGCAGGGGCTCCCTCTACCCACCGCAGTCCAAGGCCAGCCTGGGTGTGAGATGGAAGGAGTCCCTGCCATAGGTCCCGGCTCTCAGCCCCGCATGGCTGCTTCCTTGCATCTGGCTATCTGATGCCTCTCAGAACAGCAAGTGTGCCCATGGCTGAAGCACCCACCAGACATGTCTGGGTCTGCCAGCCCCACCCTTGGCACCAGCAGGATCCCAACCAACCAAACGAAGGTGGTGTTCACTGCACTTCCAGGCTGATCCTGAGCATCTACAGGAGACCCCAGAGGTGGTGCCTTCACACCTGTTACCTGGTTCAAGGTCTACAGCCCCTCAACCTCGTACCCCTTCCAAGGTGAGCACTGGGTCTCATAGTCTGGATGGAAGTCTTAGCAGTGAGCACTGACCCTGGCCAGACAAATTCTGCCAGTCCAGCGAGACCCTGTGCTCCCTGCCCACACCTGAGAGGCACCCTGGGTTCTGATCCCAGCTGTGAGACATGGCTAAGCCACACCCTCTCTGGGCCTAGGTTTCCCCATATGAAAAATAGGCATAATGATCTTGGCAACAGCCCACAGAGTACATGTTCAATGCACATAAAACAGCTGAGGCTCAGGGAAAGTGAGCGGGCCTTAAAGGCCCTCTGTCAGAGAATTGAGGGAAAGAAGGCGACAGCCAGAGAGTCAGATTCAAATGGCTTGGAACTGAGCAAAATATGGGAATTGGTCACAAACCTCAGACCCCTGTTTCTTTCTCCACCGGTCAGTGGTATCCAGCCTGGCCTGGGCCTCCAATTGCTGCCAGCAAAAGCTCTTTCGAGGGGTCCTGCCCCCAAGTGGGGCTCAGGGGCAGCATCCCCCAAGGTCCAGCCCTCCAGGAAACCCTCCTTCCCAGGCTGCTCTTGAAATCACCTCCAAGAAGAATCACTTCTGCTTCCAAAGACATCCCCAGGCAGGAAATGGGTCGCAGGCACCAGGAATGTTTAATTACATTAATTGTCCAAGTTCAATGCGTATCATCACTCTTTAGGTACTTTATGGGAAATTGTAATTAAGCGTGAAATGGCTCGTTATTACAATTCCCCTTTCTCACCCTTTTCCAGGCTCCTGGGAGCCCCTGCCCGCCTGCCAGGCTCTCTCACGAGTGCTCACCTTCCTTCTTTCTCATTTAATTTTCTGACCACTTCTCTTGACATGCTTGCCCCACACATTCCTGTGCCTTGGCACACATACACCAAGCACCATAATTACTTAACTATAAACCTCTCCTGGAAATTTGCTTTTGACTTTGTTAGAAAGCACTGTAATCAAGTCCCTGAGAGTCCCGCTCGATGGGCTGGCCTGTCGGAGGAAATACGCTGCAGGATTAAGTGGTTCAGCAGAGGAGGTCCAGGTGGGCTGGTGGGGCCGGCTAGCAGGCAAGGTGGGCAGGTGGGGGGACTAGAAAGTACGGCCTGGCCCTCTCTGGGCCAGTGGGCATCACGAGTGCTCAACCAGATACTCACAAGTCATGCACCCTAAAATGCTCCCCTGGGCTCTGCTGTGACAAGCGTGTGCAGGTCTTGAGGCAATGTACACAAGGATCTATCCAGGGCCTGCTCCTGCAGAGGCCAGAGGGAGACCTGGAATCAGATACACATCAAATATACACCTGTGACGTTATGCCAGGAGGCTGTGCATACAGGTGCACAGAGAGGGTGGGGTTTGGAGGGGATGAACTGGGGTCCCTTCTCTGGAACCCCTGCCTGTTGGAAACCATGGACTTGGTTGGCACTGGTGCCCGGCAGCGTGTCTGCATCTGGTACAAGACTTCCTTTATTTCATGCACACACTTAAAATGTACCTCTGTGGCACTCCTTCACCTTTTAATACAGTGGGGCTTTCAAAAAATGAAAGGGAGTCAGGCACATCCCAGTCCACGGCCATGTACCCTGTGCTTGGACCCACACTCCTGCACACACATGTCCTTCCTCACGCGGAGACCCCTGGGTGCTGAGCAGGTGCCATGGACCAGACACCAAGGTTGGGGGACTGATCAGCATCTCCCCTTTCCTGGAGAAGCACCCCAATTTTGTTCCCAGGAATCCCTGGTCCCTCATGTGCACACAGCCTTCCTCTAGCAGGGCGTCCCTCTCTCACTGGACACCCGCTTGAGCCAGGCGGGTCAGGAGACAAAAAAGCTGTGGAGTCACCAAAAAGGGCTCACAGCTGTCGAGCCCCTCCTTCAGTGAGGACCCAAGCTGCCTGGCTCCCAGGTCCTTCTCCAGCCTGGCCCCCTGGCTCCCCACTGATTCTGGGGGTGTTTCATCCTCCCAGGGCAGTCAGACTCCATTCATGCTGTCTGCCACCATTAAACCTCCCTGTTGCACAGGTGTCCACAGCAGGCGCCCAGAGACATCACTTCCCTACAGCCCAGGCACCTTGGGACTTAACCCCCACTCTATAGGGAATTCTGCACGTGCTGAATCTCATCTCCCAGGTAGGAAGTCCTGGGTGAAATCTGCCAGCTCTGCATGGCTAAGCTCAGAGAGGGAGTGAAGCTGGATTCCCACAGGAGACAGAGTTCGGGTGACTCTGGCCCCCCACACCTGGATCTGTTCACCACGGAGGGCTGCGCATCCTCTGGGCTTTACACTCACTCTCCGCTCCCCTCCTTCCTGTCTGCTGCCTCCACCTACGGGACCATGTGAAGGCTGAAGGTGCCAGCCCATCTGCAGCCTGCACTGCCCTTGGGCTCCAGACCTGCTACCTAGCTGCGCGCAACTGCCCCTAAGCATCTCCATGTCAACAAGCCCCAGGAGAACTGGCGCCTCTCCTACCCTAATCCTGGCAGATGCCGCCCATCGCCCAGCTCCCCTCCACAACCATGAAGTCATCACATCCCTGGCACCTTTCCCCTCTGTTCCTCATAATCTGCCCCTTCTCCCCCTCGGGGGGGCTGAGGTCACGCCTCATTACCTCCACCTGGTTGGCAGCAGCCTCTGCACAGACCTGGCCATGTCTGTAGGCCCTGCAGCAGTTCCTGGGCAACCCAGACCCCCAGGAGTGGAAGCCTCACTGGCCAGGGGCTGCTGACGGGCCTGACGCTGTGCCCTGCAATGCATTTAGAGCCGTGGGTCCTAGAAAATACTGCTTGCTCTGCCCAGAATGTCCACCCCTGCCTTTTCTGACAGACTCCTATTCAGTCTTTAAAATCCAGGCCCATGCTCAGTTCAACGCCCCTGCAAACAGAGAAAGTCACTCCTGTTTCTAGACTCTCATAGCTCCCTGCACTTTCCTCCGTTAAAACACTGATCACAAGGAATTGTTAAATTCAAGAGCTCCTGAGGAAAAGTGTGTGTTGGATTCATCTCTGGACCACCAGCGCCAGCCGAGAGGAAGATCTCAGTGAAGACTTATGCATGACAGGATGAAGGCATCAACAAAGAGCAAGAAAAAGAGCCTGCCCTCATGTTACGGGACACCATGAAATGCTCAGGGTGTGTGAAACAGAGAGAGGTCCTTCGTGCCTATGGAACCAAGTGCCTATCTCTCTGTGTGTGTCCAAGTTCTGCCAACTGTGACAGGCCCAGGCCAAGGGCAAATCAGATGGACACCAAAGAGAATCAGCTGGGAGGCCTTAAAGAAATTCACCTGCTCTTTGTCTCAGCCTGTTGGGGTTGGTGCTGCCCTAAGTTCTAGGTAATGGAGGAGAGGGCCTTCTTCCCATCCTGAGCCCAGGTGTCCACCCAGAGCCACTGGAAGGGCTTGGGTGCCAGGCCTTGCCTTGGCAGGGAAAGGGGAGGGGGAAGGGAGGCAGGAAGAGGGGTGGACCACCTCTTCCCAAACCTCAGATAGAATCCAGTCCTGGGACTTCCCTGGGGGCGCAATGGTTAAGAATCCGCCTGCCAATGCAGGGGACATGGGTTCGAGCCCTGGTCCGGGAAGATCCCACATGCCGTGGAGCAACCAAACCCGTGCGCCACAACTACTGACCCCACTCACCACGACTATTGGGCCCACTCACCACAACTCCTGAGCCCGCGTGCCTAGAGCCTGTGATCCGCAACAAGAGAAGCAACTGCAATGAGAAGCCCACACACCGCAGCGAAGAGTAGCCCCCGCTCGCCGCAACTAGAGAAAGCCCACGTGCAGCAATGAAGGGCCAACACAGCCAAAAGTAAACTAAAAAAAAGAAAAGAAGAAGAATCCAGTACTGACACCCACCAGTTTGGTCCTGTCTATTTCTGGACCCCCCCCACCCCATCCAACCCCATGAACCATGTGAGTCCAGGCAGAGCTCTTACTAGTCCCAATAGTAGTCCGTAGTAAATCCTAGAGTAGATCCCTCCGCACCAAGATTGCTCCACCATGGCACAGGTTGCCCCTCATCTGGTTCAGCCCTTCTCAGATATCTTTCAGCCTCAGCCCTGCCTCCTGTCACCTCTGTGCCCACCAGCCCTAGTCCTGGTCCCAGCTGCCCTCCTGTACCAGCTGCACAGATCAGACAGGAAAAGCCTCTGCCCCCAGCCCTGAAACGGTGCTCAGCCATGAAGCCCCCCTGCCACACCCTAGCTTCCAGGTATCACTGAGCCTTGCATCCTGCCCAGCCCTCAGCCCAGGGTTGGCTTGACTCTGGTAGGGGGAGCAGCTGCCCCGGGAGAGAAAGAAAATGGAGAGCAGAGGGATTGGGAGTGCCAGGGCCAAGAAGGTGGGGGTGGGGGTAGGTAGGTTACAAAATATTCTAGTGGTCCAGGTAGCTCTCACCGAAAGAGGGCACGTGGGCAAAGACCTGAATGAGGGGAGAGAGGGAGTCATGGGAGCATCTGATGAAAGAGCATCCAGGAAGGAGGAAGAGCCTGTGCCGGGCAGGGAGGCCAGGAGGAAAATAGGATCAGAGAGGCAAGGGGGCCAGATCACCCAGGGTGAGTGATGGTAAAGACCATGTCTGAAGGCATCAGAGAACCGGTGGGAAGTTTTGCAGAACCCGACCCTCTGTCCGATGAGCTCCCGTGACGGTGCGGGATGGTCGCACCGTGAGGCAGAAGCTCCAGCTCCCTGTGCCTTGCTGCCCTCCACCCGGCAGCCACTGCTGTGAGAGGCACTGACACAAGCCTTGGTCACTGCTGTGGAAACTATAAACAGTCTCAAATTTAGAGTTCACATCCCATCTCTTCTGGGGTTTTTTGTCCAGAAAGGGAAGTGGAACTCCTGGCAGTACTTGATAGACTTCCCAGAGCACAACTCTGATGCACTCAGCCCAAGTCGGAAGGGGGGGTCTCAGGGTCGGTGAAGGAGGAGCAAACCCAATTCTCAGGAGAATTGGGTGGGGTGACTTAGCTTGAGTCTTGGTTTTGCTGACAGATGGGCTTGGCTGTATGGATGAGGTAAACCCAGGCCCTTTGTGGGAGCTGCTGGAGAACAATGATGTCCTTTGGCCAAGAAGAAGCTGAAGTGTGAGAGGAAAAGAGGGGTGAACCCTCCAGAGGCAGAGGCCAGGCCGCTGCAGGCTGGGCTGAGCAGCAAGTCTCGTCACCATGTCAACCAAGACAGTGTGCAGACACTTGGAAACTCCTTAGGACAGTGCGGACACTTCCTCGTCCCAGGCAGCCCTCCTATGTGACCCCGACCAGCGGCCAGTGCTTGCGCCTCAGGCAGCCTCCGTGAGGCACGCCTGCCAGAGATGACCTCACACTCATGGAAAGTGAGGCCACAGCAAATCAGCCCAGCGAGGCATCCCCTCTTCCAGCAGAGCCAGGGGGGATCGGTCTGTTATACTGCACTTTTGGGAGTCAGAGTTTTCAGTCTCATTGCCATCAAAACAGATCAAAATCAATTTCATGTCCAAAATAACGTGAAAATTGCCATGTCAAAGGCCATTCTGTAATTTCAATTTATTAAAGTCGAATGATAGCAGCCTCTTAGAGCAGTTTGGGGCAAGATTCAAGTTTGCTCTTTCTTTTACTTGTGCAATTTGCATTTGTTTCAGTGTTTCAGGAAGTGACCAATCATTTTGCATGAAAAGTGCAGTTAAAGGAGCTATAACTCTCAAAACGTTTGTTTTTACGTTCTGAGTATGTGAAAGAGATTTACAGCAGGTGAAAATTAATTGTACACAAAATTGTGTGTGTACCTGTCTGTGTGCACTTTTTAAAAGGGGCAACTAGAGGCTATTTGTTAATTTTTCAAGCCAGCACCCCTCTTTCTGTTGGGGAAAGAGCCCCTTCCTGGGTCAGGAAGTTCGCAGCACAAGCCTGGGGCTGTTTATGTGGAGAGCCAACTTGAGGGAATGTCTGTGCAGAAGACAGCCAAGTCAGGAAAGAGAGGGAGAGACAGAGCCTTGGCAGCGTCCTTTGGGCCAGCTGTGCACACTGTCTCAATCTTGTGCGCCAGTACATTTCCTTTTCTGGCTTAATTAGATTTGTGTCTCTATCACTTACACTTTGAAGGACCCCGACAGATACAGGGTCCTCTATCTTCCTCACTGCTGTGGCCCTAAGAAAGGTTAAGAATGATCTGTCCCAAATTCCACTTCTAGAATGGTGGTGTGAGAAATCCCATGGACCCATTTCTCAGCAAAACAACAATAACTGGCAAAAATAGTTAAAAAGAAAACCAACAACAATAATCTAAAGTCTCTGGAAATTGTCCTAAGGGCATAGAGCAAATGAAGAAACATCATTTATTCAAGAAATCTACTGAATCTTGGTTTTAAAAAAAAACTCAGTAAGAACAGCAAGAGTCTGTGGCACTTGAACCATTACCCACTCCCTACTCTCCCCACCCCATCCCATCCTCACAAAATCAAAAGGAAGCTCCACCACGATGGGTGGATGTGGCCAAGAAGATGGAGCTTCCTCTCCCATCAGATTCCAGTCAACGGATACAGTATCTCACTGGAATAGGCTGGCCACCAACTCCAAGTGGCAGAGGCAAAATTCCTGGTGAGTCGGGCTGAAAGGTCAGTGGCTCCCTTCCTCCATCCAACCCTCACTCAAAGGGAAGAGGCTCTACTACAGGTGCAGCAAAATGAGAATACTGGGGTCCCAATCCTCACCCCAGCTTGTCTGTAGGAAAAAGATTCCATGTTGGGAAAGGCAAGCTAAGAAGCTCGGAGGCTACTTCCCCTGCCTAGCATGGGGGCAGAGTGGCTCACAGATTTTCACTGGAGAAAGACAGTTCCTAAGAACAGAACACTCTGAAACTCTCCCCAAAAGGCTGACTTTATTTGAATCAGGGTGTGGACAAGTTCAAGGCTGAGCATGCTGTCAACAACAATACAGATTTTGGTGGTAAGCATATAAGATGAGGCTGGTAACTCTATGAGCAACAAGTTAAACATAAGCCTGATAGTTTTCTAAAGAGAATCAGGAAAACAGACAGTTATGAAGCCTCCTTCTACAGGTAGAAGAGATGTCAAAGACTTGCCTCAAAAACTAGCCCTACTAAAATTCAATTGGACCAGACTATAAAGCAATTTATTGTTCCCAGGCATTGTCAAAAATAATAATCAGGCATCAGTTAGTGGAGCCTAACAGCTGGGGGTGATACCAAATGAGGCAGATAGCCAACAGAAAGATGAGAGAGAGAGAGAGAGAGAGAGAGTGTGTGTCAAAGAGCCCCACTAAAGCCACTATTGTCCCAGGGTGACTGTGTACATGCTCAAGGCTGTGCCCTCTGAGGAGCAACATCAGAGGCTTCATACTGCTGGGAACTAGACTTCACTACAATAGTCTAGCCAGGTCAAGAAACAAATAAACAAGCAAATATCAACCAAAATAAGCCCCAGAGTAGGGGAGGAGAATCAGCATCCAGAGTTGTTATAATACATTACCTAAAATGTCCAGTTTTAAAAAAACAGAGAGAGAGAGAGAGAGAGTGGGAGAGCGAGCGAGCGAGAGAGAGAGAGAGAGAGAAATGCAAAGAAAACAGAAAGTGTGATCCAAATACAGGAACAAAAAGTGGGCAACAGAAACTGCCTGTGAGAGGGCCCTGATGTTAGATTTAACAAAGATTTCAAGGGAGCCATTTTAAATACATTAAAAAAACTAAAGGAAATCAAGCATACCGAAGTAAAGGAGCTATGTATTATGACAATGTCTCATCAACTAAAGAGTGTCAATAAAGAGACAGAAATTATAGGGACTTCCCTGGTGGTCCAGTGGTTAAGACTCCACGCTCCCAATGCAGAGGGCCAGGGTTCAATTCCTGGTCAGGGAACTAGATCCCACATGTCGCGACTAAGAGCCTGCATATCACAACTAAAAGATACCACATGCCACAACTAAAGATCCCACATGCCACAACTAAAGATCCCACATGCCACAACTAAAGATCCCACATGCTGCAACTGAAGATCTCACATGCTGCAACAAGATCCCATGTGCCGCAACTAAGACCCAGTACAGCCAAATAAATATTTTTTAGAAAAGAGAGAGATAGAAATGATAAAAAAAAGAACCAAATGGGAATTCTGGAGTTGAAAAATACAATTAGCAAAGGGCACAAGAGTATATTTGAACTGGCAGAAGACATTTATGTGAATTGAAGGACAGAGAGAAAAAGAATGAAGAAAATTGAACAGAACCTAAGAGAAAGGGGGAACATCATTAAGGACACAACTATATGCATAATGGAAGTACCAAAAGGAGAAGACAGAGAGAAAGGCATGGAAGAAAATAGAAGAAATAGTGGCTGAAAAATTCCTAAATTTGATGGAAAATATTATCTATCTATCCAAAAGCCCCAAAAAACTCCAAGTAGGAAAAATTCAAAGAGATCCACACCCAGAGACATCATAGTGAAAATGCTGAAATACAATGACAAACAGAAAAATGTGAAAGCAGCAAGAAAAACAACTTGCCACGCATAAGGGAGCCCCAGTATGATTCACAGTTGACTTCTCATCAGAAGTAATGGAAACCAGAAGGGAAGTGGAGTGGCATATTCAAAGTGCTGAAAGAAAAATATCCATCAATCAAAAAACATACCCAGCAAAGCTATCTTTCATAAAATGAAGTCATGAAATATAGGCAGTCCCAGGTAAACAAAAACTGAGTGAAATTGTAAGTACTTACAAGACATCTTAAATGAAGTTCTTCAGGCTGAAAGTAAGTGACTCCAGATATTAATTCAAATTCTCACAAAAAAACAAAGAGCACTGGTAAAGGTAATTATACAATTATAAAGACAGTATAAATGTATATTTCTTCTTTCTTCCCTTAACTGACTTAAAAAGCAATTTTATAAAACAATATGCATATAATTGTATTGTTGGTTCTGTGTCATATAGAAATGTAATTTGACAATAAGAGCACAAAGGAGGTAGATGGGAACAAAGCCATGTTGAAGTAAGGAAATGATACCATATGGCAACTTGAATCCATAGCAGCAAAATGAAGAGTAAGAAATGGTAAATAAAATGGTTAATATAACAAACTATAAATATATATACTTGTTCTCCTTTCTTTTCTCAGCTTCTTCAAGCATAAAATTATATAAAATAATAATTATAACAACGTGTTGTTGGGTTTATAAAATATACAGATGTGTATATTTTATGTGTAAAATATACAAATGTGTGGTAGGAAGAATTACGGCCCTTGAAAGATGCCCATATGTAATTCCCAGAACCTATGTATATGTAAGGGTATATGGTAAAGGGAAATTAAGGTTGCAAATCAGATGACTTTAAGATAGTGAAATTTTCCTGGATTAGCCAGGTGAGCCCAATGTAATAACAAGGGTCCTTAAAGGTGGAAGAGGGAGGCAGAAGAGAGAGAACCAGAGAAATGACAGCATGAGAAGTACTTGGCCTGATGTTACTGGCTTGAAGTTGGAGGCAAGGGAACATAAGCCAAAGAAGGCAGGTGGCCTCCAGAAGCTGGAAAGGGCAAGTAAACAGATTCTCCCCTAAAGTCTCTATAAGGAACAAAGCCCTGCCAATATCTTGATTTTAGCCCAGTGAGACTCATTTCACACTTCTGACCTCCAGAACTGTAAGTCAATAAGACTGTATTATTTAAGCCACTAAATTTGTGGTAATTTGTTACAGCAGCAATAGAAAACTAATATAGGGACTTCCCTGGTGGCACAGTGGTTAAGAATCCACCTGCCAATGCAGGGGACACAGGTTCGAGCCCTGGTCCGGGAAGATCCCACATGCCTCAGAGCAACTAAGCCCGTGCGCCACAACTACTGAGCCTGTGCTCTAGAGCCTGTGAACCACAACTACTGAGCCCACATGCTGCAACTACTGAAGTCCGCATGCCTAGAGCCTGTGCTCCGCCACAGAGAAGCCACCACAGTGAGAAGCTCATGCACTGCAACGAAGAGTAGATCCCAGTTGCCACAACTAGAGAAAGCCCACGCACAGCAAAGAAGACCCAACACAGCGAAAAAAATAAATTAATTTTTTTAAAAAAAGGAAAGAAGGAAAATTAATATAAGATGTATAGGAACAATAGTTCAAAGAGGGCAAGGAGAAATAGAGCTACATAGGAGTAACATTTCATAGGTCACTGGAATTGTTAACATAAATCTGAAGTCCATTCTGATGAGATGTATAGGGTAAGGGAGAGGACATCACTAAAACAGCAGAGTAGGGTACTCCAAAAATCTGTCCCTCCACAAAAGCAACAAATAACCTGGTAAAATCTGTCAGAATCAACTTTTTTGGAATTCCAGAATTTGACAAAAAATTTACAAGGGAAATGCTTAATGAAGAAAGACGCTGCTGAATTTCAGTAGGAGAGTGCTGTGGCATTTTAATTTATCCACTTACCATCCCCTACTCCCCACCTCAAAGCTGGCCATGAAGAAGGCAGCCCACATTCCTGGAGCAGGTTGTTGGTACCAGTGAGAGCAATATGAACACTATTCCCAAAGGATTGTGATTTTGTGTTTTGACCTATCTGGTGGCTCCTTGAAAGATCAGCTCAAGGGCTTGCTTTTGTTTCTCCTGCTTTGGACCTTCCCCAGGGCTGAAGTGGCTTCCTGGGCAGTGTTTGTTGAAAGCATTTAAAGGCAAATGTATTAGCCACAGCCACTTGGGACAAGGGACAACAGTCAGGGCAATGCAAGCAATACACAAATCAAAAAGCCTGGGAAAGAAGAGGCTGGGGAAGGAGATACTTGGAGAAATAAGGTCTTTGGAAAACTCCCACATATACCAAGGAACCTGGAAGGCCACACACATACCCAGGGCTAGACAAATGCCCAAAAAGACCTGAGAAGGCCCAAAGCTTTCACCTCTGGTTGACCCTTATGCTCCATGCAGTAGGAAGTGAAGGTTAAGACAGTTTATATGTCCATGCCTCTCTCTCGCTTTGTCACAGCTTACCCTTCCCCCTCCCCATATCCTCAAGTCCATTCTCTAGTATATATACACTACCAAACATAAGGTAGATAGCTAGTGAGAAGCAGCCGCATAGCACAGGGAGATCAGCTTGGTGCTTTGTGACTGCCTGGAGGGGTGGGATAGGGAGGGTGGGAGGGAGGGAGACGCAAGAGGGAAGAGATATGGGAACATATGTATATGTATAACTGATTCACTTTGTTATAAAGCAGAAACTAACACACCATTGTAAAGCAATTATACTCCAATAAAGATGTAAAAAAAAAAAAAAGACAGAATTTAAATAGTTAAATAGGCTAAACATTGAAGGAGTGCTGCTACACAGAGCCCATCTGGAAAGACTGAAAGAGTATTATTTCTCCTTTGGCCCAGGGCATTTACCAAAATCTGTCAAACCACTAATTAACAGGACAGAGATTTCAATGGCCACACACAACAAAGGGTACAGGGTTTTAAAAATATAGTTTAGAAAAGTCACTAGGCAAACAACAAAAACCCACAACAAGCCACAACAAACCCTGGAGAGGGAGGCAAATCTGATTTCCAGAGTTGCCACATTATAATACTCAAAATGTTCAGTTTCCAGCAAAAACTTATTATGAGGCATGCAAAGAAATAAGAAAGTATGGCCCATTCTCAGGAAGAAAAGAAATTAAGAGAAACTTTCCCTGAGGAAGTCCAGACACTGGACTTAACTTTAAATCAACTGTCTTAAATATGCTCAAATAGCTAAAGGAAACCATGGACAAAGACCTAAAGCAAACCAGGAGAAAGATGTCTCACCAAACAGAGAATGTCAATATAGAGGTAGAAATTAGAAAAAGTACCAAAAGAAATTCTGAAGTTGAAAAGTATAATAACTAAAATGAAAAATTCACTAGATAGGTTCAACAACAGATGTGAGCAAATCAGTAAACTTAAAGATAGGCCACTTACCCAGTATGAGGAGCAGAAGGAAAAAAGAATGAAGAAAAGTGAACAGAATCTAGGAGACCTGTGGGAAACCCCCATGTGCACCAACATACACTTAATGGGAGTCCCAGAAAGAGAGGCAAGAGAGAAAGAGCAGAAAGAATATTTAAAGATATAATGGTCAAAAATTTCCCAAATTTGATAAAACATGAATCTACACAGCTAAGGATCTCCAAGTTGGATAAACTCAAAGAGATACATTCTGAGACACATTATAATCAAATTGTCAAAAATCAAAGTCAAAAAGAGAATCTTAAAAGCAACAAGAGAGAAGCAACTCCACACTTACAAGGGATCTTCAATGAGATTAACAGCTGATTTCTTATCAGAAACTATGGAGGGATGATAGAAACAGAGGGATGACATATTGATATTTAAAGTACTGAAAGAAAAATATTGTCAAGCAAGAATTCTATGTCCAGCAAAACTATTCTTCAAAAATGAAGGAAAAATTAAGACATTACCAGATAAACAAAAACTGAGGGAATCTATTACTAATCAGCCTGCCATCCAAGAAATGTTAAAGGAAGTCCTTTCAGTTAAAATAAATGGGCACTAGACAATAACTCCAATCTATATGAAAAATAAAGAACAACATATTCTTGGTTTGTAACTCCTCTTTTTTTCCTATGCATAAACAACATATGCATAAAACAACAGTTATCTATGTTAAAGGGCATGCAATGTATAAAGATGTAATTTGTGACAATAATATCATAAAAGGTTGGGGAGACCAAGGTGTATAGGAGCATAGTTTTGTATATTGTTGAAGCTAAGTTGGTATTCATTCAAACTAAATTTTTATACATTTAAGATAATAATTATAATCCCCACTAAGAAAATGACTTAAAAATATACAGATAAGGAAACAAGAAGAGACACAAAACAGTACACTAGAAAAAATAAATTAAACACAAAAAAGCAGTACTGGTGGAACTTAGGAACAAAAAGATATGAAATATAGAAAACAAATAGCAAATGGCAGAAGTAAGCCCTTCCTTATCAGTAATTACTTTAAAGGTAACTGAATTAAACTCTTCAATTAAAAGGCAGAGACTGTTAAAATGGATTTTTTAAAAAACCACGATTCAGCTACGTGCTGTCTTATAGAGACCCAATTTTGATCCAAATACACAAATAGGTCAAAGTGAAAGGTTGGAAGAACAAATTCCATGCAAATAGTAAGCAAAAAGAGATCTCGGGTAGCTATACTAATATCAGACAAAATAGACTTTTAGTAAAAAATGTTTATAACATAGAAGAACATTATATATTGACAAAAGGACCAATCCATCAAGAAGATATAAAAATGATAAACACATCTGCATCTAACAACAAAGTTCCAAAATATACGAAGAAAACCATGACAGAATTGAAGGGAGAAATAGACAATTCTACATTAGTAGTTGGAGGAGACTTCAATACTCCACTTTCTTTTTTTTAAAATTGGACTATAGTTGATGTACAATATTATATGTTACAAATGTACAATATAGTGATTCACAATTTTTAAAGGTTATGCTCCATTTATAGTTTGTATAAACATACTCCACTTTCAATAATGGATAGAACCACCATCCAGAAAATCAGTAAGAAAACAGAGGACTTAAACAACACTATAAACTAACTAGACCTAACAGACATATACAGAGCACCCCACCCCCAAACAGCAGACTATACATCCTTCTTATATACAATGGAACTTTCTCCAAAAGACCATATGTTAGGCCACAAAATAAGTCTCAATAAAGTTTGAAAGACTGAATTCAAATGAAGTATCTTCTCCAGCCACAATGGAATAAAATTAGAAATCAGTAACAGAACAAAAACTGGAAGAATTCACAAACATATGTAAATTAAGCAACACACTCTTAAACAACCAATGGGTCAAATAAGAAATTACCAAGGGAATTAGAAAATATCTTGAGAGAAATACACGTACCCCAAACTTATGGGATATAGCAAATGCAGTACTCATCAGAAAATCTATAGCTGTAAACTCCTACATTAAAAAAAATAAAGATCTCAAATCAATAACTAACTTACACCTTAAGGAACTACAAGAAGGAGAGCAAACTAAAACCAAGGCTGGCAGAAGAAAGGAAATAATATGGACTAAAACAGGCATAAACAAAATATAGAATAGAAAAATAATAGGAAGAATCAATGGAACCAAAAGTTGGTTCTTTGAAACTGACAAAATTTAGCTAGACTGACCAAGATAAAGAGAGAGAAGGCTCAAATTACTAAAATCAGAAACAAAAGCAGGGACATTACTACTGACTTTATAGAAATAAAAAGAATTATAAGAGAATACTATGAACAATTATATAGTAACAAATTAGATAACCTAGATGAAATGAAAATAATCCCTGGAAACACACAAACCACCAAAATCAACTCAAGGATTAATAGAAGATGTGAACAGATCTATAACAAAAGAGACAAAATTAGTATTGAAAAATCCCCAATAAAGAAAATCCAGGACTGGACTGCTTCACTGGTAAATTCTACCAATCATTTAAAGAAGAATTAACACCAATCCTTGTCAAACTCTTCCAAAAAATCTCACCACGACCATGTGAGATTTATTCCAGGAATGCAAGGGTGGTTCAAAATACAAAAATCAATCAACGTAATACACCACATTAACAGAATGGAGGAAAATAAAACATATGATCATCTCAATTGACGCAGAAAAAGGATTTGGCAAAATTCAACACCCTTCATGATAAAAACACTTAATAGACTAGGAATAGTAGGGAACTCCTTCAACATGACAAAAGTCATGATAAAACCCACAACTAACATCATACTCAATGGTAAAAGACTGAAAGCTTTTCCTCTAAGATCAGGAAGCAGACAAGGAAGCCCACTTTTGCTACTGCTATTCAACATAATGCTAGAAGTTCTAGCCAGAGCAATTAGGCACGAAAGAGAAATGAAAGGTATCTAACTGGAAAGGAAGAAAGTAAAACTTCTTGAGGGGAAATGGGAAACAAGTGCTAATGAGTAAGAGGTTTCTTTGGGGGGCAATGAAAATGTTCAAAGTTGATTGTGATGATGGTTGCACAACTCTGTGACTGCCCCAAAACTCATAGAATTGTATACTTAGAATGGGTGAATTATAGCGTATGAATCATATCTCAATAAGCCTATTATAAAGAAAAAGTAAAAGAATAGCCTGCCCCTTGACCTCCGATTTCTCTGAGACATTCCCAGTCAGGACCAGACCCCAGGTGATATTTGGTGGTGACCCACATGACCACCCACACTTCAAGCACCAGCTAACAAGGTCTCTTGGTCCTGCTTTGTGGCTGTTCAGTGCTGCACAGTGCAAAGTCGTGGGAGGCCACTGGGTTAGTTGAGTTCTCACCACAAAGGGAGGTGAGTCCTTCTGGTGAGAGACAAGTACACTCTTCCTCACCATACTAACTCCCTCATACAACAGCTTCTGCTTGTGTTCCAAGAGCTGTAGTCAGCCCATGGGCACCTTCCATTCTGCCCTCACAGGTGGCTTCTGCCAGAGGGGCCCTGGCTGACTGAACAAGAAAGACCCAGAGACATCCAGGGTTCGCCAGGGGGAGAGGCAAAGACCTTATCAGCTTGTCCTCTCTCTCATCAACTCCTGGGGGCTCAGGAAGTACCTAAAGCTAGTGTAGCAGAAAGAGCCCACTTTCTGCATCAGACAGGCCTAGGTTCAAGTCCCAGCTCCTTCAAGTGCCATCTCTGAGCCTCCCATTTCCAACCCATTTATGGGGTTCTTCCTATCTCTCCAGGCCCTTGTGAAACATCATGAAGTGTGTTATGTGAAAAGAACATCCACATGATACTGGAAGTAAAGCTGTGTAAAGGCTCGGCAGCCAGGGAAGATTTGAGCTTGCTATCCCAGAAAAGCCTCAGGAATTGTATTTCTGCCAATTAGGGATTCACTTCAACACAGACCCAATGTGGAAATTATTCTCCAGCCAAAAGAAGCAGAACTCAAACCTTCGCCGCCGCCTCCCCAGTTTCTGGATAAAACCAACAAGCCGGGGCCTGAGAACATCACGTCCTCAGATGAGAGACAGAAACCTGCACAGGGAGAGGCTGGCTCCTGCTAATGAGGAACAAGCAGCAGGCCTTCTCAGGCATCCACACAGGAGCCCTGAGATGAAGTCTGAGAACTCACAGTGAGCTGAGCACACATCCATAGACCTAGAAATGTTTTGGGGATGGTAACCGGCCCTGACACCACCCCCCACCAATCCCCAGGAAAGGGGACATCATGCTCAGGACACGCTGGAAAACAGTCTGGCACTTTTCTCAAATGGATAAAAGTAGAGTTACCATATGACCCAGCAATTCTAGGTTTGTACCCAATAGTAATGAAAATATATGTCAACACAAAAACTCATAGAGGAGAAGACAGCCCCGGGGGAGGTATTATGTGCAGAGGTGGCTCCCGGGTCCCTGGGGCTGAGGCTCAGTTCCTGCCCAGAATCAGGTTGGCCATTCTCCTTGAGTCACCTTTGTCATCCCCCGTTAAATGAGGTGAACGGCCCCTCCAAGTGTTGTTTAAAAGAAGGCAGGGCTCATAAAAGAGGTGCACAGGCCCAATTTAAGCTACCGACATGTTTTGAATGGCCCACATCATATTTTTTTAACACAGAAATTTCTTGCAGAATTACAAATTTCTGACTTCTCTTGAAAAACCAAAAGATCTGGCAACACTGACCCTGCATCCTTGTAATAGCAACAATCATCAGAAGAGAGAGGTTTTCTGGTTCATTGATTTCTGATCTTATCTTGTATTATCTTTCCCATTCTACTTCCTTTGGGTAACTTTTGCTTTTTTCTAACTTCTTATATTGGAAATTTATTTCTTTAATTTGCAGTTTTTTCTTTTCTATTGTAAATTTCCATCCAAGTTTTGATACTTAGTGCTTTTATTATCATTCAGTTTTAAGTATCCTTGAAGTTTCATTATTATTCCTTCTTTGATCCATGAATTCCTTGAGTTTTTTTATTTCCAAATAATGGGGATTTTTATTTGGGGGGTTATTCATTTCTAGCTTACAGGCATGATGGTGAGGGAACAGGATATCATAATTATCATCATAATTATTCTTTTAATTTTCATGAGACTTGCATTTAATTGATTCATTTTTTTTCATGGGAGTTATACATGTGCTTGAGAAGAATGAGGGACCTCTACTCATCAGATGAAAAATCTATCTACTTCCATTAAATCAAGCTCGTTATTTGTGTTATTCAGAACTTTTCTTGTCTTTGCTGATTTTCCGTCGACTTAATCCAACACCAATTGGAAAAGAATGGCTGAAAATCTCCCAAAATGATGATAGATTTGTCAATTCCTCTATTTCTAACAAAGTTTACATCAAATACATTGAGGCTGCTTTATTGAATGAGTGAAACTTTAACACTATTCTGTCGTCTTGGGGAAATGAACCTGTCCTCATTAGATCGTGACCCATCCTTCCCTGAAAATGCCTCGAGTCCATGGAGTCTGAGACTGATGTGACAGCCTGCCTTTGGTTGCCTGATATTTGTTTCCATTCTTTTCCTTTCAACCTTTTCCTGCCTTTGCACTCATAGCTCTGGTGATAGCACAGAGCTGGATTTTAGATTTTGGGTTTTGGTTTGGTTTTGTTCCTCTAATATGACAACATCTGTCTTTGAACAGGTGAGTTTAATCCATTTACATTTACTCTGATAATTGATCAATTTAGATTTGTTTCTCCCATATTCCTCTATTATTCTGTCTCATTGTTTTGGCTTCCCTGTTCTCCTAGCTCTTCTTGAAAAAATGATACCCCCTTTTCTCTAACACACCCTTTCATGGCTATGCTGGCCGGCCGGGCCCTGACTGCAGCCCATGGACATGTGCATACATGTGCACATACAGACACACAATGTCCACACCAGCTCCAGATCTGAATACCAGCACCAGGTTGGCCTCCGTAGGGGGCTCTCATAGTTTTGGTATTTTCTCTTTGGGAATGGGGGTGTAGTGGGGGTTGGTGGTGTTATTTCTCAGATTCCACGTTTCCTGCTTTAGAACTTGTCCAGAGCTGATCTGTGCCAGTGTGAGCATGTCATCTTGGGAGGAATCTCAAGGGCCACTTCAGAGTCAACACAGAACTCATTTCAGGAGTGTGGAGGAGGCCACTCCTTTGATGGAAATGTGCTGGATTTTTTTTTTTTTTACCACAGTCCCCACTGCTCCCTACTGTGTCATGCCCCTGGGCTTCATAAAAGCACGTAACTGCCTATTTTAGGCATGTGAGATGCAGGCAGGCCCTGAACCCTGCCCCAGCAGGGCCTTCCTTCTGCCGCTGAGTGCTACTTTGTGGATTCAAAGAGCAGCAGCAGTAGTAGCATTTTACATTCATGTCACTGGGCACCTTATACTCCCATGAAGAGGGGCCCTGGAACTACACACCCTCCCTGGGGACTGGCTTAGAAAATGTATGTGACAGAGCCTTAAACTAAATGTTTTCTGAAGAAATAAGTAAAGCTCCTTCTTGCCTGTTTCTGGAGAGTACCTGGAATCAATAGAGAAGTGGTTATAGTCATAGGCAAGTCAGAAGAAAGAGCCAGGAGGCTGGTCCACTGCCCCTGCCAGGAGCCTGAAGAGTGGTCAGTGTCACAGGCACGAGGCTCTAGAAGACACAGCACGACCACCTGCCCAGAAGAACCAGGGCACGGGCAAGGGCATCAGAGACCCACAAGGGACAAGATCGAGCTGGCACGGCATGGGGTAAACCACGGGCTTGCACACCAGCAAAACAGATTATTTTAAAAGACCAGGAGTAAAGCCAGACCCAGAAGGCCACATATTGTGTGAGTTCATTTAAACGAAGTGTCCAGAATAGGCAGATCCATAGAGACAGGAAGTCAATTAATAGTTGCCGGGGGCTGAGGGGAGGGGGGGATGGGGAGTGACTGCTAGTGGGGGTGGGTACAGGGTTCCCATCTCAGGGGATGAAAATGTTCTGGAACTAAATGGTACTGATAGTTGCACAACGTTGTGAATATTCTAAAAGCCACTGGATTATATACATTTTTAAATGGTTAAAATGTTATGCATCTTATGTTACATGAATTTTATGTCACAAAAAAATAAAGACCAGGGGGAGCAACTCAAATGTTAACAGGAGTCCAGGGGAGACAAAAATGAGTGACACCAGCTGGAAGGCTGCAAATCAAGCCCTAAGAATACTCTCTACGCCACCAGGTCTCGCACACACTGCCTCTCACAGGCCTTCTCTGCTTGGCTGTCCTATATCAACTTGTGATAGCATCGAAGGCCCAGAGAAATATATTTTGACTAAAAAAAAAAAAAAAAAAGACAACAGGGCACGATGATGAAGGATCCCGAGCCCCAGACTCCAGGCCAGGGAGTCAGTGGAAATGGTGGGAACTGGGAAAGTAGCACACTTCCCCCCACCCAGGGGCCCTCAGCACCTACCCACTGGAGACACAAGGGAGGGTAGTGCAGGCCCGGTGCTGCCAGGGGTCCTGATCTCTCATGGAAAGCTGGAAATCCATATGTGTACATAAATCCTCTTAAATATTAGTTCAGTTTGTTCAGTTTATTGTGTGTCACTGTGATAGACATACCACGGGGTCTGACAAGCTCTATGGCTGGCAGTTCGCATCTTCTGCTCAATGTGTAAGGTCCTGGGTGCACGGGGAAGGCTCTGATGAGAGGTTCTACCATGTTTCAGGACTACCCAGTGCCACATTCTCCAGGAAGCCTGTCTTGGTGCAGCAGGCAGAGTCAATGACGCCCCCCAACACTCCCCCAGGGCTTCAGTGCCCCCTCTACATCAGGACCCATGGCCCTGCACTGCACCTGCTCCCCTCACCTGACCTGACAAGGCAGGAGGGCAAAATGGTCTGGCCCAAGGCTGCGCCACCCAGAGCCCGCCTGAAATGGGCACAGGACAGCAGCCCAGCAACCATCTGCTGAAAAAATGTAATGTGGGTGGCAACCTGTGAGAAGGAGCCTGACAGTCTGGCGGCTACGGACAGGTGTGGGGCTTCCCTTCTGCTCAAGGCAACACTTCAGTGCTCAGCACCCACCAGGCCCACACTGGGCTCTTCACAAGTTTGATGGGGACTAATCCTCCCAACAACCCTACCAGGTAGAAATCCCCTACCTCCATTTTTCTGATGAGGAAACAGAGGCACAGAGGTGGAGGGAGAAGCCAGGATTTAAACCAGGTAGCAAGACCTCAGAGTCTGTGCTTTGAGCTAGCACACCCTGCTCTTGTCTCTGGAGCCCTAGCACAGCCACTTGGCCTTGGGGCCTGGCAGCCACGCTCTGATGAGCTTCCTGGAGCTCACCCCACCAGGGTAACATCAGCTGCTCACGCCCTGGGCCTCTACAGCGTGTTAGCAGCACTTGTCATGGTTCATCCCCTTCTCTGCCTCTCCCCTAAACCAGGACTCCTCAGAAGCAGAGACCAGATTGTGCATGTGCGATGCTCAGCACAGGGCTGGCACAGGGGTGCTTGCAAACACTTGTTAGATGGATGGATGGACGGACAGATGAATGGATGAGTGAGTGAATAAACTAATGAGTCAGTGAATGAATTAATGAGTAAATGATGAGTGAATGAATGGATGAGTGAATGAACAAGTGAATGAATGGCCTCTGACACTGGAAAGTGAATTCTTTGCGTCCATGACAACCGAATCAGGGAACAAAGTCAGGGGCAGAAATGGTGGTAGTGCGATTTCTAGGCATTTTAAGGGTAGAACTGGCTAGGCTTGTTCACAGATCAGCTCCAGAGGGTGAGGGAGGGGCTGAAGATAATAGCCCAGGACACCTTCTTTGTGGATCAGCAATGCCAAGGGAGTCACCGAAGCTGGACAGGAGAAGGAGCCTGCCCATCAGGGAGGGGAGATTCAAACTTGAATTCAGCTGCTGTGCACTCAGTTTAGGCCAGGCCTGCAGGGCTCTCTGTCCCTGAATTTGGAATCCACAGTAATTCAAAGCAACCAGAGCCTGAGGAGGGAGCAGAGGACTGCTCAATGGCTCAGAGTTGGGGCTTGGATTTGGGCCTGGGGGTGTCTGACTCAAGACTGGGGCATCACAGCCTCCTGGCAAAAACCTCCAGGAGGGCTCTGGGGTGTGGGTCTGAGGCTGGGGAGACGGGACAGGGCTAGAGCAGCTGATGTGGCCTCTGGGTCTGAGAGTGGGCTGGATTTAGATCAACCTTCTCCCCCACCTTCCCTCCATCCATGTCCCCCCACTACTGCTTCCTCTCCTGGGAGCCAGCCAGGTCCTAGCTCAGAGCAGGTTGGCAAATCCCTGAGGCAGGGCTGGCTCCCAAAGACAGTGCAACTGGGACCCGTTCTGCCTCCTCTCAAGGCACAGCAGGTGGGAAAACCACTGTGTTCTTAGGGAATTGGCCCTCAGCCACTGCGGGAGCCACACGTGACACAAACACGAATTACACAAGAGGCCAGAATCTCCCTCTCTCCTGCTGCCAGCATCCAAGGGGAGCAGGTGACTCTGCAGAAGCAGATGCGGGGCCAGGCTGCCAGGGCCTGGAACACGCGGGCACAATCGCCCTCTACCCACCAGGCCACCAGCCCTAGAAAGTCCCTTTGCACAGAAGCTCCCAGGCCAATCTGGCAGGCCCAGGAGTTGCCTACGTCCCCACACATAAGCTTTGGCAAATCACCCCATCAGTTCCCCATCACTGTCCCCCAGTGCCTCCCACAGCTTGGCCTGTGCCCACCATGGTGAGCTCCCTCAGAGGCTGTCCTTCTTCCTGCAGAGACCTGGAGGGTCTTGTTCTGCCCTCAGAGTACTGCAGCCCCACATCCCCTTCAGGTGGTAGCACAGGTGCCTCTCGCTCAGGCTGAGGGCCCAGCAGCCAGCTCGGCCCAGGGCACAGTGAGTCCTTATGCCCCAGGATGTCTAGTCCTGTGACCCCTCACTTGGGTCTTGGGTGTCCAAAGGGAGAGGGACCTGGGAAACCCCTCAGGGTCCCAAGGTTCATTCCATAAAGATGTAGATGTGTCTGCGCTGTGCATATGTGTGTGCGTGTACATGTGTGTGCACACGTGTGTGCATATGTACACCTCTGTGTGTACATGTGTGTGTGAGAGACGGAGAGTTTGTGAGTGCATAACTACCCACCAGAGGTCATCTTTGTCCTGGAGTCTCTCTCCTTTGCCAACGAGGGCAGGTGGGGCCAACGTGAGGCGGGCAGCCAGACAGGAAAAACTGGGGAGAAGAGGTCTGGCACCTCCCTATAAATATAGTCTTCAGGAACAGGGCCAGGGTTGCTGGGCCTTCTGATCTTTCTGAGAAACTGAAAATTGAGATTTTAATGTGAAACCTCCTGACTTTTAAGTGTACTCTCACAGTTTTTGAAGACATTGTGTAAATCAAATAACACATGCGGGGAGGGGGTTAGGTTATGGGGATACAGCCTGTAAGCTAACAGATGAGCCTGGCTTTGGTCCAATGCCCCTGATTTTATAAATGGGGAAACTGAGGTTGGGCCAGAGCAGGGACCAACAAGCCAGGGCCATGCTGAGCCCCTCGGCTCCCTCACTCCCTCTGGGCCACCATAGCCCTTGAGGAGCACCCACACGTTCCAGGAACTGAAGACACCAAGAGAGGGGGACTTGGGCCCTGGCGCCTGCTGTCTCTGTCACCAAGGGCCCAAACTGAATTTTCTGAGGTAGCCCAAGGTGGGTTCTCTTCTCTGCATGTGAAGACTTTGTGTCCTTCCCAGTCCAAGGTCCCAGGACAAGCACAAGCCCTGTTTTGTCCTACTGGTGACTTTGCCAAGAATGTAAGTAGCTTCTGGGACACAGCCCAGAACAGAGGAGCTCAGTCATTTGACCAGAGTCCTTTCTTTCTTTCTTTCCTTCTTTCTTTTTCTTTTCTTTCTTTCTTTCTTTCTTTCTTTCTTTCTTTCTTTCTTTCTTTCTTTCTTTCTTTCTCTCCTTCCTTCCTTCCTTCCTTCTCTTTCTTTCTTTCCTTCCTTCCTTCCTTCCTTCTTTCTTCCTTCATTCGTTCGTTCCTTCCTTCCTTCCTTTCTTTTCTTTCTTTCTTTCTTTCTGTGTGGCTGCATCAGGTCTTAGTTATGACATGCAGGATCTCCATTGTGGCACGTGGGGTCTTTCATTGCGGCACTCTGGCTTCTCTCTAGTTGTGTCGTGTGGGGTCCAGAGTACGAAGGCTCAGTTGTTGTGGCGTGTGGGCTCTCTAGTTGTGGTGCGTGGGCTCCAGAACGCATGGGCTCAGTAGTTGCAGCATGTGGGCTCTCTAGTTGTGGGGTGCAGGCTCAGTAGTTGCGACGTGCAGGTTTAGTTGCCCTGTGGCATGTGGGATCATAGTTCCCTGACCAGAGATCGAACCTGCGTCCCCTGCATTGGAGGGCGGATTCTTAACCACTGGACCACCAGGGAAGTCCCTGACCAGAGTCCTCTAGCACCTACAACTGATCTTTGCTCCCCAAGCTGCAGGGACCCTGAGAAGGGACGATCACTCTGGGGAAGCAGAACTTCAGGCCCCTGGGACTCAGCACCAAGATGCAATGAGCACAGGGTCTGTCCCCTCAGCCCCATGCGGCCTGGCCAGTGGGGTGGGGCAGGCCCAGCACCTGGTGGGCAGGGGGCCCATCTCCAGGGGTCTGGGGGCTGATCCCAACCAAACCCCCCCCCGCCCGCCCAGACTCTGTCTGGAGGCCTGGGATGGAGCCTCCCCAGCCACACGCCCTTCCCACTAATGCTCTGCAGATGGGCTTCCCCAGCGGCCTCCAAGAAAAACACAACGACAGCAGATCTCTCCTCACAGAAACGGAACCGCTGGAAAGGTCTCTCGCAATGTTCCCGAAAGGAAAATAAAAATTCCTCTGAAGTGCATTTCAACTCCGTGGCATCACCCGCCACATCAAGAGCTCGGTCCCAGCCACACAGGGTCACCGTGGGCTTGGGTTCCCTGGTACTGAAGCCATCCTGTGACCCTCTCACCCCTGCTGCTGCCAGGGGCCTGCTTGGCTCATACACAGCTTTTGAAAATTTTGAATTAGCTGCCAACATTTGAAAATGAAAAGGTTTTACATAAAATCACAATTTCCGGCTACTCCTGAGAAAACTGGAATCCCTCCTGTGACTGACCCCACATTGGCCTGCACCCCAGCGATGCTGGCATCGGAGACCCCTGCAGAAATATGCCCCTCACTGCCCTCCACAGATAGCTGACCCCAGGCTCTGCGCAAGGTGGCAAGGAGATGAGCTCTTGTCCTTGGGGGTTCTGGCCCATCCGGGGTCCGTGTTGCTGCCCACCCAGCCCACCCCTCCTGAGTCTGGGCACTGGGCACACTATGCCTGCACCCCAGCCTGTGGCTGCCCACAACTGTGGCTCTGGGTTGGGTGGGTGGGGTCGAGCAAGCCGTCACTCCCCTTGTCCCCAACCTGAGCCTCCTTGAGCTCCTGGACCCAAATAATCTGTACTGAACTTCAGTCAACTTGACCCCTTGAATCCCACTTCCCACAGGCCACTAGGGGCTCGCACCTGGGGGCTCTGGGGATCCCAGGGCAGCCCTTGGTCCCTTACTCTGTTGGACAACAGCAGACTGGTCTGGTGCCCCAGCTCTTTGCTTCCCTGACTCCATCACCTGCCAAGCCTACTTGTCCCCCTATGCCTGTCCAGCCCTGGCCCTGGCCCATGAACCACCAAAGCACTGAGAATAAAGAGGGTGATACTGGCCCCTGTGGCATGCCCCCCCCCAAAGTCCCTGCAGTTGGCCAAAGAAAAGCTCCAGGCCCAAGGCAGCATTTCTCCTCAGCCAGGAATCTGCAGATGGCATTTTTACTCGTCCCAAACATGAGTTCAGAGAGATCTGGATAGAAGCCTTAAAATAAAAAGAAGCCCAGAAACACAAAGACCTTCCCAGGCCTGGACCTCAGCAAAGATGATTCTGGCGAGCATCACCAACCTGGATCTGCAGGGTCAGAGTTGGGCAGAGGTAGGGATGGGAGGGGCCTGGCTGGGAGCCGTGGTTCTGGCTCCTCCCTGATCCTGGGAGGACCCTGCGAGCCTGGATCGGAATGTGGTTCTGCCCAGTGGGCAGCAACCCCCTCTGACCACCATGGGGAATACCTAACAGGACCCACAAGACCCTTGCTGCTCTATCGCTCCATGTTGCATCTGGCCATCCCTCTCCACTCCCAGGGCCACCCAGCCCAGGCCACAGTCTCTCTCCGGGTTCATGGCGGCAGCCTCCTCCTGGCTTCATGCCTCTTCTCCTCTCACCCTCCTCCAAAGTAACCGGGCCACGCTGCTTCTCTACTTAGAGTAGAGGACCACCCCTCCGCACCAAGACAGCCCACCTCGGACCCCTCTGCCCTCACCAGTCCCTCCTGCTGGACCCCCAAACAGGCTAAGTCCACTCCCCTCAGGATACTGCTGCCTCCCCGCCCTGGCCCTGGCCCATGAACCAGCCCCTGCTGCCCCCCCGCCTGCCTCCTAGTGAACTGCAATCCACACTTCAGATCTCAACTCCAGCGTCCAGTTACTGTGTGGTCACTTTGTGGCATCTCCCACTGTTTCTAACTGTGCAGGCATTTGCAGACCTACCAGTTCACCATGAGCTGTATGACTCTGGGCTTGGGGATGCTGTGTCTGTCTGGTTCCCAGGGTTCCAGTGCCTGGCCCAGTGCCAGGCCCTGTGTGGGCCTTAAGTAAATATCAGTTGAGTGAATTGAACAAATGAGTACATGGGATATGGTTTCCACCGGGAATATGTGGAAAGACAACAGCACGGTCTTTGAATGGTAACCAGAGTGCACTGGGTGAAGCGAGGCTGACCTCCCCCTGGCCCCCAGGCACTGTTGCCCGGCTCATCTCCCCAGTGCAGCAGTGAAGGTGCACAACCACCTGACATCCCAGGGGGGGCCTGAGGCCCCAGCAACGTCCCACCTGCACAAACCCAAGAATCCGAAGCCAGGAGTGTAAGAGCTATTGGAACAATAAAAGTGGGCTTCAGTGGCAAGCCCTCAAGTGCCTGCCAGGGACAACAGCTCCCTCAGGAATGACAAACGTGTGGCCAGGCTTTCCAGGCAGCCAAGTTCCTTCTTTCTTTTCATGGATATTTAAGCAGCAACTATGTGCCAGGCAACCCACCCAATGCTGGGAATTTTTCAGCAAGCAAAAGATTCTCCCCACAGCTGATGTGCTAAATGACCTGAGACACTTCCTCACTCACCCTCTCTAGGCCTCAGTTCCTGCAGCCAGTAGGCAGAGCCTCAGGGCTCAGAAAGCCCCAGGTGTCCCAAAGATGACCAGCCTTCAGGTGGGGCCCAGGCTTTGGGGGTGGACAGGAGGTGCTGCACAGGGGGCCAGGCAGTCCTGGAGGAGGTGCTGCACAGGGGGCCAGGCAGTCCTGGCTCCCAGCCTTCTCCTCCCTGCCCACACAGGAGTGGACAGCCTGGCTTCAACTGTGGCTCTACAACTCATGAGCTGTGACAGTCAGCGCCTCAGTTTCCTCATCTATAAAGTAAGCACCATGATGGCACCAACCAAGCCCATGGAGTCGTTACAAGAATCCATGAGAGGGCTTCCCCGGTGGCGCAGTGGTTGACAGTCCGCCTGCCGATGCAGGGGACACGGGTTCGTGCCCCGGTCCGGGAAGATCCCACATGCCGCGGAGCGGCTGGGCCCGGGAGCCATGGCCCCTGAGCCTGCGCGTCCGGAGCCTGTGCTCCTCAACGGGAGAGGCCACAACAATGAGAGGCCCGTGTACTGCAAACACACACACACACACACACACACACACACACACACAAAGAATCCATGAGATGATGTGCCTGAAGCGCTCTGGGGACACCTGCAGAGGTGAGCTCCACCAATGCTGTGTTCTCCTCTGCCTTGTATTCTCATTATTGTTCACACAGCAGTGCTCCTGGGCCCAGTTCTCTGTCTGCTCCCAGGGCTGCCATACAGATTAAATGACACACAGATGCAGAGCGCCTGTCCTCACACAGGCCCTCAATAAAGGTACATGTCCCCAAACGACTGACCGGCTCTAATGGGGGAAAAGACTCACCCACAGACTGGGCTATGGAAACACTGGCTTTTGTGCAACAAAAACTAACAACTGAAAAGGAAAAGGGAAATACAGCCTGGGGAAAAGGCTTGTATCAAACATGACAGAAAGTCAATATCTAAAGCAGATAAAGGGCTTATTCCGATATAAAAGACCCCAGGAGATGAACAGGCAAAGGACTTAAACAGGCATAGGAGACACACAAAGTAATCAAACGCGGGGAGATCATTTGTCCTTGCCGACCATAAAAGCAGCACAAATTAAAGCAAAAAGCAGCACTGCTTCACTGCTGGATCAGCAAAGTATCAGCTGGCAAAGCCCCTGTGCTGGTAAGGACTTGGTGTCTCTGGGAGCCGCAGTGGGAAACCAGTCTGTCTCTGCCCCAGAACTGTGAGTCTGTCGCGCTTGGATCCCTTAATTATTTCGGTCACACAGCAAGTACTCCCTGTTTACAGCCAGGGCTCGAGGGTGTCCGGGCTGGCTCAGGCCATACCCTGCAGGGTCAGCCACAGATACGTATTCACAGGAGCAGAACTGAGGCCCCCTGGCCAGGAGGTCCCCAAATTCAAATTCCAAGGGAGGTTGCACAAAGGGCAGGGTCATTACTACCATCCAGGCTGTGTGAGCAGCTGGTCAGCACTGCCCCCAGCCCACTGGGTGGACAGCAGACCTCTGCCTGGAGAGCCTGAGAAGTAGGCACACAGCCCATCATGCCCACTCTCACAAGCTGCCATCCACCCCAGCAGGTCCGGGCCCCCTCGCCAAAGTGGCAGGCTGGGAAGGAGGACCTGGGCTACCATAGAGGCCAGGACACATGCACGTCCAAGGGACCCTAGACTTTATACTATGCCCAGCTACCCCGTCCCACAGAGCAGGGCCTCTGACTCCCGGGGCAAGAGCGGCTGGGAGCACACCCCAGAGCCTGCCCACCTGTATGGGGTCAAGTCTGGGATCCCTGTCCCCTTCCGCAAGAGTCTGGAAGCCAAATGGGCTTGGCCCATGGCCAGCACTACCTCTCCTGGGAAATCCCTTCCTCTGAGCCAGGGCAGCAAGGAACAGCAGGAGGGTCACAGCTCTGAAGTCTGAGGATTGGGCCCCAATTCTGGCTTCTGCACTTGGCCGGGCCACCTGACCTGCCTCTCCTCCCCCAGCATCCGCACCTCAGGCTGTGTCACAACCATCCACCATCCTCCCAGTACCAGTAGCCCAGGCCTTTCAAAAGCCAGGAGCCGTCCTCGATCCTTCCCTCACACCCACGTCCTGTGAGCCCTACCTCCAAAAGCATCCTGAAATCATCTACTTGGCCATCTGTCATCGGCCACCAGGACCACCCAGGGCCCGCCCCCCAAGGACCTTCCTGCAGCCACTCTCCCCACTGAGAGTCCTCCAAAGGCTTCCCACTGTGAGGAGAATAAGAACTCACCTCCTTCATGACTGGACACAATCCAGCCCTCCCCACCGCTCCGGGCCCAGCCCTTCTTCTCTCCCCATTAATCCCTCAGCGCCAGGCATGTGGCCCTCTTTCTGCCCCTCGGCCACACTGGGGTGACTCCTGCCTCAGAGAGTGCCAAGTGTTTACGTCCCCTCTGTCTGGATCAGTCTCGCAGGCTGGGCCCTCCCACCAGCCAGGTGCATCTTGTCTCTGACCCAGAAAACCTCCCCCTGACTCAGTCTACCCTTTCCTGGCTTTTGCTTTGTTCATGGCTTTACCCCTCTCTGCAGCAGTGGGCAGGGTGCCTGCCCTTGAGCCTGAGTGCCCCATCAAGGAGTACTACTGTTATTCTTATTGTTCCCCCCACGACTGGGAACATCACTAGGCACCTGGTCCCTTCCAGTCCAGGTCAGCCCCACCCTCCTCCCTATGCAAGCCCAGCTCCCAGGCCACCTCCTCCACCAGGTCCTGGCCCTGGACTCCCCTGAATCCTGTGCCATCCTACAAGCTATCACCTGAGCCCTGACCTCATACTAAGTGTGCACCTTCATCTTGCCTGGACACCCCTCAAAAGGTACCCCAGCTGGACTCTGCCACCAGGCTCTCCCATGAGCTCCAGTCATACTCCCTGAGGCCTTGCTCCAGGTCAAGGTGAAGCCCACACCCCAAGACTGAGCCCAGGCCAGTGGAGCCAGGTCAAGAGCTCTGGGAGAAACATCCCAACTCAAGAATCCAGCCCATGTTCCAAACGTGTGCGCATGAGTATGTGTGGGTGAAAGAGAGGGCCAGACTGAGGGAGAGAAGAATAAAGCCTGAGCGGGGGAGGGAGAGAGAGCCAGACACCAACATTTCCATCTAATTGCATGACCTTTTCCCAGCTCAGAGTTCCTTCAGGGCCAAGTGCACCAGCGCTGCTTGGTATTAATCTGAAAGAGAAATAGGTCAAGGAAAGTTGGAAATTTTTATAGAAAACGCTTCAGGCTTGGAGCTGGCTGAAGTGTTTGCCAACCCGCAGATAATTCTTAGAGGAAACAGGCCTTGGTCAGAGGTCTCCGACTGGTCCAAACTGGCAGAGTTTGGACCTCGGGCCCAAACCCAGCTTCTGAGCTATGCCCAGGCTCACTGCTTCTGGGCAAGGGCCTTCTCTCCCCTCCATATGTCCCTGGAGCTGTCTCTGCAGCCCGATCCCTCTTACTCTGGGACCCAGAGCCTCTCACCTGTCATCAGGGCCCACCGCTTCTCTGAGAGGCCTCTGTCCAGGGACCCATTGTGGGACACCTGTCCCCCTGTCCCCCATCATGTAGATATAGCATGCAGAAAGCCCAGATCTCTTTCACAATTGCCCCATGGGGTGTGGAGGGAGCCTTGTCAGGGTCCCGATGGATGTTCGGGCCCAGCTGCTCCCACCCTGGCAGGCCGGCCAACACGTGAAGCACAAATGCCACAGACATGTAAAGTTGCCACTGGAGACATCATGTCTCTCCCAGAAACATCCCGGTCTGCTGTGCTGGGGACCTGCAAAGAGCAGACCCGCAGAGCCCACAGCCGATGTGACAACCAGGCACACCACTCTTGCTAATTAAACTCCAGACACACCCAGAGCAGAGCACAGCTTTGCTCCTGAGACGTTGTGTTATCTGGAAGCCCGGTGTGGTTACCACGTGCCGACAGAAAGCTCTTTGGGGGACATTCACTACACAATCCAAGGGGAAGAAAGAAAGCGTATCAGTGAATTTTGTCTAGGAGAGGAGCTGAGCTCGTGGGCTGTCTGTGCCAGCCAGGTCTGGTATCGTCACAGACTGCATCTGGGCAGCAGGGAGGACGGGGGCACACCAGGCAAGTCTCCACTGCAGGATGAGGCGGGCCCAAGCCCTTGCCTGGTTGCAGGCATCACCTCTGCCTCCATAGCCCCTCGGAAGAGCCCCCAGGCCGCAGACCCCAGTCAGAAAGTCCCCCAGTTCAGCCAACAGCTCTAGAGTGGTCTCCTAAGTCTGACCCCAGACAGCATCAGGCCTCAGAGAATGTGCAGCCTCGGCTGTCCCAGCGCTGGCCCCTCGCCCACCTCCCTGGCATGTGGCCACATCACCACACTGGCATCTCCAACAGCTGTGCAGGGGGCCGGCCGCAAGCAGTGGGAGCACCGAGGCCTCTGCCAAGGATGCACTCCGCTCTGAAACACGCCCCCCGGCAGTGGTCGGGCCAACTGCCTTGGGTTTCACAATCGGTGCTTCTCTTTGGGTTTCCTCTCATCCCCAAGCTGTAGGCACAGCTCAGGGGTGGAATGAGGAGGAGGAACTGAGAAGGCCCTGGGCATCTAGTACTGAGGTGCCCAGACTTTCAGCAGCAATTCAGTGAGCTGGCAATGGCCGGCTGGGCAGGGCACGGGTCAAGTCCAGTGGGAGAGCCCCTGGTCACCACCTGAAAGTGCCAGGCCAGGCCACAGGCTCCTGCAAATGGCTCAGGAAGTACCTGGGTTGGGGACACAGAAAGAGGTCCCAGCACTTGGACTCTGGCCAGATCTGGGAATCAGGGTGCAAAGCCTGCCGAGGGCCTCTCTTCCACTTCTGCCAGGACCTCAGCCTTCAACACTTTGATATCACGTAGGCTGAATCATGGCCCCCAGGATGTCACATCCTAATCCCCAGAACCTGTGAGTATAGCCTTATATGGCTAAAGAGACTGCAGATGCTTATTAACGATCTGTATTTCCCTCTGTTAATGTATTTCCTATTTGCCTCTTAATATCTGTGGCTCAGTTGTTTTTTCAGATAATTTGTAATTCTTTATATTGATCTCTGGGAGCTCTTTATATAGTTAGGATATTAAACTTTTGTTATATCTGTTATAAGTAAAACAGAGACTCTGCTCAAGAGAGTGATGCAGGTAAGGATCTTGAGATGTGATGCAGGTAAGGATCTCGAAATAAGAAAATTCTGGATTATCCCGGTGAGCCAAATGTAATCACAAGTGTCTTTATAAAAGGGAAACAGGGAACAAACTCAAAGGAAATCAGCAGCACTTCGTCTAGGGTTTCACTCCTGCCCTCGGCTGACACTTAAACCACTTCTCCAAGGGAAGTTAATTAAAAGAACAATCCGCACAGAAATCCACCACCAAAGCTCGAGAACTATCAAAGTTAGAAGACTGAGGCGCTGCTGCTGATGGTGAACATCTGCCGGTCACTGGGGCTCACGGGTAGGTGGCGGGTATGAAAGGGAAGCAGCCAAGGTCCAGCTGGAGGGTCAGACGCTGGCCACCCTCTGCGAGTCTACACGCTACCGACGCTGATGAAGACGGGCTTGGAGGCAGCGAGGCAGGCGCAGAACACCCCTGGGAGAGAGAAGTGGAGTGGACAGGGGAAAGCGGGGTGTCACGGAGGGCAGGTGCCAACAGGAGCACAGCAGGCAGCGGACGTACCCAGCACGAAGAGGGAGAGCTGTCCATCCTAAGGAGATCAGCTCGGTGCTTTGTGACCGCCTGGAGGGGTGGGATAGGGAGGGTGGGAAGGAGGGAGACACAAGATGGAAGAGATATGGGAATATATGTATATGTATAACTGATTCACTTTGTTATAAAGCAGAAACTAACACACCATTGTAAAGCAATTATACTCCAATAAAGATGTAAAAAAATAAAAATAAAAATTTTAAAAATAAAAAAAAGGGAAACGGAGAGAAACTTACTATAGATGAGAAGACACTGTGACCACAGAGCAGAGGTTAGAGTGATGCAGCCACAAGCCAAGAAATGCCGGCAGCCACCAGAAGCTGGGAGAGGCAAGGAACAGATTCCCCTCTCGAGCCTCCGGAGGGAACCAGCCCTGCTGACACCTTGATTTTAGCCCCTTAAGATCCATTTTGGACTTCTAACCTCCAGAACTATAAGAGAATAAATCTGTGTTTTTTTAAGCCACTGAGTTTATGGTAACTTGTTACAGTGGCAACAGGACACTATGACATAAACCGCTATAGCACAGAAAGCCTCCCCAATCTGGCTTCCAGCAAGTTAGTGACCCCTCCACATCGCCTACCCCATTACCACCCCCCACCAGGCCTCACCCTTGACTGGGCCCTCTCCCTTATGACTCATACCCACTGCATCACCAAGGTATGTCTGGCAACCTACTACCACCAAGTGGAGCCTTGCCCACTTCCCACCCATGGCCTGTCCTGACAGGGCTGCACTCTCCCTGCACCATCGCTCTGGCCTCCCTGCCTCCAGCCTGGACCACAGCAGGCTGGCTGAAATACAGCACTATCTGTCAGGCCCCTTCCCTGCTGGGGCTGCCTGCAGGACACCACACAGCCTCTTCGAGCTCCCAGCATCAGCTCCAGTCCCCTGGCTCCTGCCCTGAGGGCCTACATGAGCTTCACTCCTGGTTCCTCAGCAGCCCAGAAAACTATGTGGCTCAAGGCAATGGGACGGGGCAGAGACACGCAGCAGGTCAGGAGGCGAGGAAGGGCTGCAGGCCGCCGGGTGGAGACTGTGTGGGCTGGCCACGCTTGGCCACGTGGAGAAGCCACGCAGCACTGGCACCCTGCCCTTCCCTCCTCACAGGCTTTCCTTGGCATCAGCAGGGCAGAGCGCTCCCGAGGGCAGCATGTCTCCTCTGCCCGCCAGGGAGGACGCTGCAGCCTGACAGCAGCGGGCGAAGGCTTGGCACTGGCTGTTTCCGAGAAGGAGGCAGCCAAGGTCACAGACACTGAGCTGTCTGGCTTCTCTTCCTTCAGCCCAGGGCCAAGTGCAAGGCAGGGTGGGAGACACTGCAGCCCAGCAGCAGCTCGCAGGATGGGGTACCACCTGCCTAGCAGGAGCTCACAGCCCTTCCTTGGTCCCAAGGCTATGCCCAGGGACTTCAGTAGGCCTGTGGAGGAGGGTAAAGGACACGTCTACCTCTGCCTCTCATAAAGCACACGTTGCCAATGGGGGTCATGTTTTATTTGGCCCATGTGGTGCTTTTCAGAAATTTGAAGCAACGATTTAAAATCAGGAGGGTTCAAATAAAAGTTCTGATGTCTGGATTCTCTTGACAGTAAGAGGATTGGCTGCCCCAGGCCCAGAGTCCCACCAGGTCTTGGTCAGGGGAGCTCAGGAGGGGCTGCCCCTGTGGACGAAGTCTGTCATCTGTGCTGTGCCCACGGTGAGGCCAGGGCCAAATGCCATGTGCCACTGCACTCACGCTGCCGTTTACATTTTAACAGAGACATTCTCTCTGCGTCCATGTTTATATCAAAAGCAGGAAAATTAACGCCAGGCCAAGGGTGGGTGTAATTCTTTTTCTTACCCTCTGCCATTGTCCTCATTGGCATTGCCTGCCGGGCACTGCAGGTCTCTTGAGTTTGCAGCCCTTGTCTTGGGATGGCAGAACTTCTTGCAAATGTGCCTGACAGAGAGACCACATGCCCAGTATGTGACCCAGGGGTCTTTCCCACACAGTGGGGACTTTCCCAGAGTCCCAAGTTCAGCCCTCCTTGGTGTGACCAGCAAGGCCACATCTCCATGCACTAGGTCTTAGGGTCAGACCAACCATAGCACACCAGGCCTCACAGTCTGGCTGAGATGGCACTAGGGTCCAGCAGAGGCAGAAGAGGGGCAAGGAGTCTGCCTGGGCTGTGCCTGAGCACTGTCCCCTGAGAAGGAGTGAAGGGTACCTGCAGTGTTTCTCCTCCATGGGTGTGTACCCCATTCATTGCATAGCCAGCCTTGAAAGGGAGGCTGATTTGCTTCCTGTATAAGCTGAATGGTGGCCCCCAAGCATACCAGATTCTAATCACTAGGACCTGTGAATGTTATCCTACATGGCAAAAAAGGACTTTGTAGATGTGATTAGATTATGGATCTTGAGAGGTGGAGATCATTCTGATTATCAGGGTGAATCCCAATGCCATTACCCGCATCCTTTATAAGAGGGAGGCAGAGGGAGATTGACATCACACAGAAGAGGAGGAGGTGATGTGACCACGAAGGCAGAGATTGGACTGGTGCAGCCACAAGCCAAGGAATGCCAGCAGCCACCAGAAGCTGGGAGAGGCAACGAACAGAATCACCTTAGAGCCTCCAGAGGGAACCAGCCCGGCTGACACCTTGATTTCAGCCCAGTGACACTGACTGACTTCAGACTTCTGCCCTCCCAAACTATGAGAGAATGAAGTGCTATTGTTTTAAGCCGCCCAGTTGGTGGTAATGTGTCATAGCAGCCTGAGACTCAGAGGGGCGTGACATGCCAGGATCACCCAGTGCAAGCTGTGAGCAGGGCTGGGCTCCTTATCCTGTACCCACTGGCCCTGGCTCCCCCTCAACAACCCCAGACAGTGTTAACAGATGGCAGCCAGGGTGGTGCTCAGGCAGTGGCCTAGAACTGGGAGTGAGGCTCTCTCCATGCTTGTATACAAATGCAAACACACATGCATGCACACAAGTACAAACGCCAGAGAGGCCAATGTTACACAGCACACCTCCCAACATATGGCCCTGGGCACAGGGCTGGCTCTGGGGAAGGCTGAGAAAGGGACTCAGGGTGCTGGGGAAAGGTCCAGTCCAGCAGAGGCCTGGAGATGCCTGAACCTCCTCTCCCCAGAAGGCCACACTGGCACCCTGGCCTTGGAGCCCTGCCTTTCTGGCCCAGCCAGGCTCCCAGGCCCAGCAGAGCCAAGCAGAGACACTTCTGCAACACCTTTGAGTCCAGTGAGGGAAAAAAAGTCATCCTGGTCTCCTTCAGTCCCTTGCCCACCCTGGTACCCTCCTCTAGGGCCTGAGGGTGAGATTGCTGTGGGCTAAGCTACCCAGTACAACCTCTAACCGTGGCCTGAGTCCTGGAAGACACGCTAAAAGCATCATTTTCCATCCTTTCCCTGGGCAGTCTGCAACCCAGTAGCTGAACTAAGATGATGGAGACCGTTAGTGACAATGATGCTCTGAGGGTCCGGGAGCCCCTGAGACCACCCCAGGAAGCCTGTTGGCTGCTCAGGGAAAACAGGGCAATGGCAGCGTGTCTCAATGCTCTGGAAGAGCTGTGTACAACACACGCTCCCACAAACACCCCATCCCACAGGCCCCCTCACCCATACCCTCACCACCCTCCGCAGGCACCCCCACCCCAACTCGCACACCCACACCCAGCCAGATGCTAATCTCCCAGACCAGGAGGCCCAGGACAGGTGTTTCCCCTTCCGCTTCCTCCGAGGACCCATTATATCCATTGTCCATTGATAAATGGCTAGGGTATTTCAAACCTGCTTCCAGAAGTTGCCCTGCGGGGGCAGGAGGAAACTTCCAGTCAGTACCTCCTGCCTTCTTTGGCCAGAGCCACATTGACATATCAGGGTTCCCATCAGAATTCACCAGAAGAAAGAGTCTCCTAGCCTTATACACACACACTCACACACACATCCTGAGAGCCTTTGCATGGAGGTCCTGGTGTTCTGTGCCCACTAGGCCATGTCCTCTTGCAGGAAAGAGCACGGAGCAAACATGCTCAGCCAAGGACACTCCTTTTACATATCTCCCAGCTGCCACCGTGGGCCCTGACAAGGCCTGGGCTGACGGAGAGCAAGACTGTCGGGGGTCACCGCGGGCCCTCAGACCAGCTCCAGCATAAAATATGTCTGGACCGCCTCCAGTCAGTGAATGGGCCTCAGCCCTGTGCCCAGTGGAAACAATCAAGCACATGCAGGGAGAAATGTGCTTTCTGTGGAAAAGTCACCCACATAGGGTCACGCTGACACTGGGCAGGGATGTCAAGGAAAGGGGGTCTGGCGCCAGACTCTGGGCCTGTGGCCGAGACCTACTGCCCTCGGCCCACAGCCTTCAGCCTACACACCCACAGCCCCAGGCTGAGGTCTAGAGCTCATCCCACCCCATTTCAGTGCAGCCTCAGCCCCAGACCCATGCAATTGGCCTTCCCTCTTCTAAGGTCAATGGTTTCTGGGCTTATTCTGAGTTTGAAATTCCTTTCCTGTGTTCTGAGTTCCAAGCTCTCACGAGAGACAGCCAGATGAGAAGGTTGGGGGAAGGATTCAAGAGAAGATGCCAAAAGACCAACAGAAGCCCAGGAAATAAGGCAAGGCCCGTCAGGCCATGAAGGAGGGCTGCCATGTTCAGGAGATAGGTACCACATTGAATTTGGGATTGGCACCCTGGCCCAGGGCACCTGGCAGCCTCACTGTGCAGGCTCCACCACACCCAGCCTAAGTGGGCCCCCAGGGAACCCCCTGAATCTTCCGGTACAGATCAAGCCCAAAGTGACCAGGTCCTCAGCTCTGTGAGACACCACAGGACAGATGAGAAGGCAGAGGCCAGAGGCCCAAACTTGCCCAAGGGCAGACAGCCAGCGAGGAGCAACACCAGGGCCCTGATCCCTGGTCTGGGGCACTTCCCTTGCTCCATTTCCACTCCTGCCCTCACCCAGTGGGCTTATTATCCATTCCTCCCCATGCAGAGAAAGAAGCCCAAAGGTGGGAAAGAGGTAGGAGGGGCTGAAGCTGGGGAAGGCCAGATGGGCAGTGCCTGGGGTGCCCCCTCCACTGTTGAAAGGAGACCTACGATTCATCATCTGGGAAGAAGGGGCAGCTGGAAGTATTGATCGGCTCTAGAGAGCACTGGGATTCCTGATGGGACAATTCCTTTGCAAAAGTATCTGATACCATTCCTTGAAATTAGAATGGTGCCTTGCCAGGCCGCACCCAATTGATCTGCCAGCTGGGAACTCTCATTAAATGAGCCAAGGCTACTTGGGGCAATGGGGGTGTCTCGGCTAATCACAGCATAGCTGGGCTGGCCCAGTAGGGCCTCCGGGGCTCACTGTAAACATGCAGATGAGCCTGACTCAAGACCCAGGCCTCAATGCCCTGCCTGCTGCCACCTGCCCTGGCGATGGGCGAGTGCAGCCAGGAATCTAGAACCCAAAACTGAGGGCTAAGCCCACCCTGCAAGAGCCAAGCACAGAGCCTGGGCACTGCCAGGACCACAGCCAGACCCCAACCTGGCCTCACTGAAGCCTGGGACCTGAGATCCTGAGAATGCTGGGGAGGTTTGGGCTGAGGGTAGGTGCGTCCTCCTGGAGGGCTCTGAGAGGCTGCACCGCCTGCCCAGTAGCTCCTTCCACGCTCCTGGGCCCAGAGCGCACTTCGATTCTAAGCTGAAAAAGATAAAACCACATGAGTCTGTGCATAGGTTGCTGAGGCTGCTGGGAGCACCTCTGGGGTCTTTCTGGAGCACTTCCCTCCCCTCCTGGCATCTGAGCTGTCTCCCAGAGCGAGCAGGGTCCAATCGGGGCCAAAGAAGCACTCAGGGCCTTTCTCTGTGAGCAGCCAGGGAGGTGTGATCACCACTGCAGGGAAAGCACAGCACAGAGGCAGGGGAAAGAGGCTAGGGATGGGGGCGAGGGGGCAGCAGACGTCTTCTTCAGAGGCATAGGCTCAGAGTCACGGGCGCGAGACTCAGGCCAGGGTACAGGCCTGGTCTGGGTCTTGCCTCTTCCCTGACACTTGCCAGCCCTCAAACAGCCAAAGGTAAGACCCTCAGGCAGCCTTTACTGCCTGCTGTGGAGGCCTCAGACCTACGATCTTATGGCCCACATACACCCAAAGCAGAGGTCCCTGACCCAGCATCCCAGCATGCCCACTGTGCTATGTGGTCAGCAAGGGCGGGTCTCAGCCTTGGCCTGGGACCAGAGCTACAGAAAGGGCGCCTGGGTTCCCCAGGGGGGACATTCAGGGTCCACCATGCAACCCTCCCACCTGCAGCAGCCTTACCTGTGTCCAGGGCCTGTGGCCCCCCCAGAGGAGGGGGTCTGGAGGTGGGCGGCCGGCGATACACCACATGCACACGGCCCTGCTCAGCCTCATTTGCCGCCAGACCCTTCTCCAGGGGCTCGATAAAGAACTCCTCCTCCTCCATACGGATCAGGCCAGCCTGCAGGGCAAAGATGAGACAGTTCAAATTCCCAGCACACAGTAGACCAAGGAAAAGAAGCAGTGAGGAGGGTCGCAGAGAGCAGAATCTCCAACCTGGCTGAGCAGGGTCCAGTGAACACTGCCCAGCACCCCAGCTAGGTGCAAGGCTTGAAGCCCAGGCTGGGAAGGGCACAAACAGGTGGGCCTAGAGGCCCCATCATTCCAGAAGCTCCACTTCCAGCCACCAAGGCCAGAGCCATTTGGGGGTGATGAACCCTGTCTGAGGAAGGGGTTCTTGCCTGGGTTACCCCCCACCTTCACCCCCAGGAGCCCAAAGTCCAAGACAAAGGCCAAAACTGTCAGGACTGAATCTGCCACATATATGTTCAGTTGGACCCAAAGAGTGTTTTCAAATTTCTGAACCCAACACTCAAAATGATGAGATTTCATGTTTCAAAAATGGGATTCCATCTTTCCTTGGAAAATGCAGGCTCTGACCACAGTGCATGGCACACAGCAGTGGATATCACGGATGGAGCACGCACCACTGCAGCTGGCCACAGTCCCCACTGTCTATCCTTGTATCCACAACAGTCACCAGCCCAGACTCTACAGCAACTGAAGCCTCCCCCAAAACTGGCTATGGCTCTTCCATGCCGCAAAGCCCTCGATGAACCCTTGTCCCCATCAGGATTCAGGCTACTCTGTACTCTGGTATCCAAGGCTCTCAGCCTGCCACCGTCCTCTTTGCCCCCAGCTCACACCTAGCACCAGTCGTTGAAACAGTCCTGTCCGTCCAATACAGTGCACAGTGCCTGGCCTTCAGGCTCCTGAACCCACAAAGCCCTCAGCTTGGAAGGCCCTGCTCCTGCCCCCAGCCTTGGCCATCCGGTAAACTCTAATTCTCCCTTCAGTGCTTGGCTCAGACCCCCAAATGCCATGCCCCTACTGCACGTACATGGCCCTGCCCTCCCCTTGAGGCCATCCTGCCATCACTGCCCCATCCAGCTCCCACACTTTTGACTTTTTGGTCCATTATCCATAAACCAATAATCTTACACTAGGAGTCCCCACTGTGTCAACCTGCAGATGTATTTCCTTTAGATCACACACTTATGACCCACTCGGGGTTTATGGGTTTTTTAAAACCACTTTTTTGAGGCATGACTGACATGTAAAAAGATGTACATAGTTAATATATACAACTCAGTGAGTTTGGGAATGAGTATACATTCATGAAACCATCACCACCATGAAGGCCATAAATATATCCATCACCTCTCACAGTATCCTCCCACCCTTTTTATTGTTATCATTTTTTTGTGGTAAGAACACTACATGTAATATCAACCATCTTAGCAAAATTTAAGTATATGATATTTTTGGATAGAATGTTGTTATAGGCACTGTGCTATATAAAAGATCAGAACTGACTTATCTTGCATAACTGAAATTCTGTGCTCTTTGACAATCACCTCCCATTTCCTCCTCCCTCCAGCCCCTGGCAATCACCATCTGACACTCTACTTCTATGAGTTTGACCATTCTAGATTCTACACGTAAGTGAGATCTTGCAGTATTTGTCTTTCTGTGTCTAGTTTATTTCACTTAGCATAATATCCTCCAGTTTCAGCCATTTTGTCGCAAATGGCAGGATCTCCTTCTTTATAAAGGCTGAATAATATTCCATTGTACATATGTACCACATTTCTTTACCAATTTGTCATCCACAGATAGACATTTGGATTGTTTCCATGTCCATTGTGAATAATGCTGTAATAAACATGGGAGCACAGATATCTCTTCAGTATCCTGTTTTCATTTTCTTTGGGCACATTGCCAGAAGTGGGATGGTAGTTCTATTTTTAATTTTTTGAGGAACTTCCATATTGGTGTCCATAGTGACTAAACCAATTTTCATTCCCATCAACAGTGCACAAGGGTTTCCTTTCTCCACATCCTCACCAACACTTGTTATCTCTTGTCTTTTTGATAACTATTCTAACAGATGTGGCATGATATCTCATTGTGGTTTTAACTTGTGTTTCCCTGATGATTAGTAATATTGAGCACCTTTTTACATACTTATTGCCCATTTGTATGTCTTCTTTGGAAGTCCTTTGCCCACTTTAAATTGATATATATATGGCCTTTGAGTTGTATGAGTTCCTTCTATATTTTGGATATTAATCCCTTATCCAATAAGAGGTTTGCAAATACTTTCTCTCATTCTCTAGGTTGCCTTTTCATCTTGTTGATAGTTCCTTTGCTATGCAGAAGTTTTATAGTGTGATGTAGTCCCACTTGTTGATTTTTGCTTTTATTGCTTATGCTTTGGTGTAATAGCCAAAAAATCATTGGCAAGACCAATGCCAAGGAGCTTTTCCCCTATGTATTCTTCTAAGAGTTTTATGGTCTCAGGTCTTAGGTTTAAGTCTTTAATCCATTTCCAAATTAATCCACTTAATTTTTGTGAGTGATGTAGGACAGGGATCCAATTTCATTCTTTTGCATGTGAATATTCAGTTTTCCCAGCACCATTTATTGAAAAGACCATCTTTTCACACTAATTATTCTTGGCTCCCTTGTCAAATATAAGTTGACTGTATATGCATAGGATTATTTCTGGGGTCTTGATTCTGTTCCCTTGGTCTATGTGTCTGTTTTTATGTCAGGACCATACTGTTTTGATTACTATAGCTTTGTAATATAGTTTGAAATCAGGAAGTGTGATACCTCCAACTTTGTTCTGTCTCAAGATTGCTTTGGCTATTTGAGGTCTTTTGTGGTTCCATAAAAATTTTAGGATTTTTTTTTTCTATTGGAATTTGTAATTTTGATAGGGACTGCATTGAATATATAAATGGTTTGGGGCACTATGGATATTTTAACAATATTAACTCTTCTGATCCATGAACACAGTATATCTTTATTTGTGTCTTCTTCAATATCTTTAATCAGTATCTTATAGTTTTCGGTGCACAGATCTTTCACTTCTTTGGGTAAATTTATCCCTAAGTATTTTACTATATTAGGTGCTATTGTAAATGGAAATGTTTCCTTTATTTCTTTTTCAGATACTTCACTATTAGTGTATAGAAATGCAACTGATTTTTGTATGTTGATTCTGTATCCTAAAATTTTACTGAATTTGTTAATTAGTTCTAACAGTTTTTTTGATGGAGTCTTTAGAATTTTCTACATACAAATCATGTCATAGGGAAACAGGGATAATTTTACTACTTCTTTTCCTATTTGGATGCCTTTTATTTCTTTTCCTTGCTCTGGCAAGAAAGCAAGTTCCAGTACTATTTTGAATAGGAGTGGTGAGAATGGGCACCCTTGTCTTATTCATGATCTTAGAGAGAAAGCTTTCAACTATTCACCACTGAGTATGATATTAGCTATGGGCTGTCACATATGGTCTTTATTATGTTGAGGTATGTTCCTTCTATACTTAATTTGTTTAGAGTTTTTATCATGAAAGATGTTGAATTTCATCAATTGCTTTTTCTGCACCTATTGAAATGTTCATATAAATTTTATTTTTCATTCTATTAAGGTGGTATATCACATCTATTTATTTGCATATGTTGAACCAAACTTGCATCCCAGGGATGAATCCCACTTGATCATGGTGTATAATCTTTTAAATGTACTGTTGAATTCGGTTTGCTAATATTTTGTCAAGAATTTTTTCATCTATATTCATCAGGGATATTCACCTGTAGTTTTCTTTTCTTATAGTGTCCTTATCTGGCTTTGGTATTAGGATAATGCTGGCCTCATAAAAATGAGTTTAGGAGTGTTCCCTCCTCTTTAAATTTTTGGAAGAGTTTGAGAAGGGCTGACATTAATTCTTCAGTAAATGTTTGGTAGAATTTACCCATGACATCATGTAGTCTTGGGCTTTTCTTTGTTTGGAGATTTTTGATTACTGATTCAATCTCCTTATTCATTATTGGTCTGTTCAGATTATCTATTTCTTCATGATTCAGTCTTGGTAGGTTGTATGATTCTAGTAATTTCTCCATTTCTTCTAGGTTGGTCAACTTGTTGGTGTATACGTATTCATAGTAGTCTCATGATCCTTTATATTTCCGTAATATCAGTTGTAATGTCTCCTCTTTCATTTATTATGAGTCTTCTCTTTTTCTTGGTAAGTCTAGTTAAACGTTTGTCAATTTTTTTTTTCAAAAAAACCAAATCTTAGTTTTGTTTATATTTTTCACTGTTTTTCTATTTCACTTATTGCTACTTTGATCTTTGTTACCTCCTTCCTTCTGCTAACTTTGGGCTTAGTTTGTTCATCTTTTCCTAGTTCCTTGAGATATAAAGTTAGGTTGTTTATTTGAGAGCTTTCTTTTTTATTGTAGGCATTTATTGCTATAAACTTTCCTCTCAGAACTGCTTTTGCTGTGTCACATAAGTTTTGGTATGCTGTGTTTCCATTTTTGTTTGTTTCAAGATATTTTCTTTATTCCCTTTTGATTTCTTCTTTGACCCAGTGGTTGTTCAGGAGTGTATTAATTTTCCAGTTTTCCTCCTGTTACTGATTTCTAGTTTCATACCATTGTAGTCAGAAAAGTTACTTGGTATGATTTCAGTCTTTTAAATTTGCTAAGACTCATTTTTTCACCTAATAATATATGACCTATCCTGGAAATTGTTGCATGCAGGCTTGAGGAAAATGTGTATCCTGAGACTGTTGGGTGGAATGTTCTGTTAAGTATCTGTTAGGCCCATTTGGCCTACAGTATAGCTCAAGTCCGATGTTTTCTTATTGATTTTCTGTCTGGATGATCTATCCATTGCTGAAAGTGGGGCACTGAAGTCTCCTACTGTTATTGTATTGTTGTCTATTTCTCCTTTCAGATCTATTACTATTTGATTAATATATTTAGGTGTTTTGATGTTGGGTGCATGTATATTTACAATTGTTATATTCTCATGATGAATTACCACTTTATCATTATATAATGACCTACTTTGTTTCTCGTTACAGCTTTTTGACTTAGTCTGTTTTGTCTTATGTAAGTATAGCTTACCCCTGCTCTCTTTTGGTTTCCCTTTGCATGGAATATCTTTTTCCATCCTTTCACTTTGAGCTTATGTGTGCCCTTAAAGCTGAAGTGAATCTCTTGTTGGCAGCACATAGTTGGGTCTTGGGTTTTTTTGTTTTGTTTGTTTGTTTTAATCTATTTAGCCACTCTATATCTTTTGATTGGAGAATTTAACCCACTTACATTTAAAGTAATTATTGATAAGTAAGGACTTACCAAAGCCATCTTGCTAATTATTTTCGGACTTTTTTGTAATTCCTTTCTTCCTCTCTTGCTGTCTTCCTTTGTGAATTGATGACTTTCTGTAGTGGTGTACTTTGATTCCCTTCTCTGTATCTTGTGTGTATTTTTATCTTGTGTGTATAAAGGTTTTTGTTTTTTGGTTACTCTGAGGCTTACTTGAAACATCTTAGAGATATAACAGTTTATTTTAAGTTAATAACAATTTAATTTCAATTGCATGCAAAACACCTGAACTTTTATTCCTCACCTCCATATTTTATGTTTTTGCATTACAATTTACATCTTTTTATATTGTGTATCCATTAACAAATCATCGTAGCTATAGCTATTTGTAATACTTTGGTTCTTTAACCTGTATACTAGAGTTAAGTAGTTAACACACCACCATATTACAGAATTAGAGTATTCTGAAGTTGACTATATACCTACCTTTACCAGTGTGTTATATATATTCACGTGTTTTCATATTACTAATTAGTGTCATTTTGCTTCAGCTTAAAGAACTCCTTTCAGCATATCTCGTAAGGTAGATCTAGTAGTAATGAGCTCTCTTTTTGTTTGTTTGGGAAAGTCTTTATCTTGCCTTCATTTCTGAAAGACACTTTGCCAAGTAAAGCATTCTTTGTTGGTAGTTTTTTCCTTTCAGCACTTTGAATATATCATTCTACTCTCTCCTGGCCTGCAAGGTTTCTGCTGAGAAATCCACTCATGGCCTTATTGGGATTCTCTTGTGTGACAGAAATTTTTTCTCTTGCTACTTTTAAAATGATCTCTTTGTCTTTGCTTTTAGATAGTTTATTATAATGTGTCTTGGAGAAGATCATTTTGGGGTGACCTAGTAGCTTCATGAACTTAGATGTCTAAATCTCTCTCCAAGGTTTGGGAAGTTCTCAGCTGTTTCTTTAAATAAACCCTCTGTCACTTTCTCCCCCTATTTTCCTTCTTGGGCTTCAATAATGCATAGATTGTTTCTCTTAATGAGCCCCATAGGTTTCCTCATTCCTTTTTATTCTTTTTTCTTCTTGCTCCACTGATTAGATAATTTCAAATGATCTGTCTTCTAGTTCACTGATTTTCTCTTCTGCTTGGTCCAGCTGGTGTTAATGCTCTCTATTGAATTCTTCAGCCATTGTATTCTTCAGCTCCAAAATTTTGTTTGGTTCTTTTTATGTTTTATATTTCTTTGTTGAAATTTTCATTTTGTTCTTGTATTGTTTTCCTGATTTCATTAAATTGTTTATCTGTGTTATCCTGTAGCTTTCTGAGCATCTTTAGAACAATAATTTTGATTTTTTTGTCAGGCAATTCATGTATCTCATTTCTTGTGGGTCAGTTACTGGAAATTTACTGTGTTCCTTTGACGATGTGATGTTTCCCCAATTCTTCAAAATCTTTGTGCCTTGCATAGCTTTCTGCACATTTCCAGATTTTATGGCCTGACTTCAGTAAGAAAGACCTTCACCTGCAGTGGGGTGGGGGGCACCCTGGATCTAGTGATGCAGAGCACCAAGTGTGGGGAGTATGGTGGCTTTGGGTCCAGAGGAGAGGTGATGTCTCATTGGTTCAGGCTGCTAGATCCATGACATCAACAGTTGTGTGGTCCTTGGCGACAGCTGCTGCAGGGAGTCCACAATGGCTGCAAGGGCTCTTGAGGTCTTCAGTGGGGCCTCCAGGTCCAGCAGCTAGGGACCAGGTTATAGAGTGGTGGTGGCCAGAACCAGTGGTATGCACATACACAGCTTCAGGGGCCAGCTGCAGGTGCCTGGGTAGTAGCAGTGTTCAGTTACAGACACACGCATGACAAGGGTCAGGGCCAGCAGGAAGGACAAGTGTCAACTGTGGGCACACTAGCAGCTACCTGAGCCCTGGCTGTTGATGTGCACTTTTAGGGCTGCAGCGTCTCACCATGGGGGCACACATGGCAGTGGAGGCTGGTGATGGGAATCAGGTTGATGGCATACATGTGCACAGCTGGAGGCTAGTCCTGAGTGTATGCACAGTGGTAGGGGTCAACCATAGTGGTCTAGGCTGGCGTTTTGCACTTATGCAGCTGCAGAGGCCTGGGCCAGTTGCCCGTGCAGATCCTTGTTGAGGGCAGGGTGGGGATGGAGGAAGCAAGAGGGCTCAGGTGCCTGGTGTCTGTGAATGCAAAAACCTGTAGAGCAAAACCTCAGCTCTAAAATCTGCAGGAGGTTTGCAACAGCTGTGCTGGCCATTGGTTTCTTCAGTAGTGAAAGCTGCTGGGGTCCTCTGCAGAGCAGGCCACAAAGAACCATGATCACTCCCACTACATGGCTGGTGGGAGCCCCTGTCCTTCTTCCTTGTTCCTAGCTGTTTCTATTCATCTCACCTTTGCTGGTCTCTGGGTGGGGTGAAACCAAAGTGGGTCCTTTGTGCGGTGCCCAAAGAGGCTAGGAAAACTGGTCGCTCACCCCACTCTCCCTTTCCCAGTGAGGGAAACTCTTTCTTGCTGGGGATGACAGGATGATGCAGGCAGAATGAAGCTGTCTTCCCTCTCTTCTTGTGCAGTTATTCTCAAGTTTTTTGTTCCACTGTGTTACTGAAGTTTCTTAAGTGGACTCCTGAGCTCTCCTAGAGTTGTTTTTGTTCATGGATAGCTGTTTAATTATTCATCTTTGTTGGGGGATGGAGGCTGGGGTCCCCTAACACAACAACTTAGTGATTTCACTCAGGGGGTTTTAAAAGCTTGAATTAGTTGCTCCGACTTAAGAATCAGAGGGTTCCACGTAAATGAGCAGATTTCTAGATTCTCTCAAAACATCAGAAAGGCCGGCATTTCCTGTTGTCCATCCGCTTAGCTGGCAGTGGCCAGAGGTCCCCTTTAGGGTTCTCCCCTTGAGCATCCAGAGGGAATACAGCCCTGCCAGTAACTACTTTGGCCTCCAGACCTGTGGGAGAGAAAGTTTCTATTGTTTTCAGTAATTTCCAACAGCTGCAGGAAATTAATACATGGTCCCAGTGGGTAGTGGGATGAAGTGGGTGGCCATTCACTGAACAGCACAGAATGAGGCGCAAGAGCTGCAGACCCCTGGGGACACAGGTTTAAGGCATCTTGGACTTCTGGGGAAGGGGTCCAGGACAAAGAGGAAGGGCAGGAGCCAGAGCGATGAGGGCCAAGATTGGGACACCAAGGTCACCAGCCTGTGGGAAGATACAGGAGAGGAAGGACCCATGGGAACCCTGCAAGCCCCCACACTCTGACTCATCCCTGGGTCCCAGGGCCCTTCCAGGCCTGGAGAGGGTGAGCTAATGTTTGCAAGATGAGTAAATAAATGACCCCAAAACTGCAGGACGTGTTCTCTGAGAGAGAGACAGATGGCAGGGTAAGTATACTGTGGGCCATCCCCTTCTACTGGCACATGGTTAGGCATGGACATATATACACTAACAAACATAAGGTAGATAGCTAGTGGGAAGCAGCCGCATAGCACAGGGATATCAGCTCGGTGCTTTGTGACCACCTGAAGGGGTGGGATAGGGAGGATGGGAGGGAGGGAGATGCAAGAGATATGGGAACATATGTATATGTATAACTGATTCACTTTGTTATAAAGCAGAAACTAACACGCCATTGTAAAGCAATTATACCCCAATAAAGATGTTAAAAAAAAAAAAGTGTTTACAATAGCAAACATTTCTCTACGCAGCCATTGACATTTCCCATGTTTGTGGTTTGGGGGAAGACTGGTGTCTCAAACTCCTCTAATTAATGGAACCCATTCAAGGACATGTGGCAGGGTGGCAGCAGGTGAACGGTTTGGGAGTCTGGTGTTCTGAGTTCCCAGCACCATTTCTGTCTGCCCAGGTTGCCTCGGCCCAGGTGCCAAAGTTCCTGGGCCTCCAATTACTCGCCTGTAAAGGGGGGCGGTTCTCCCTCCCCTCATGAGGTTGCTGCAGGAGCATATGCAGCCTGGGAGGCACTCAGAACCAGGGCACACGTAAGAAGCACTCTGCAATCCAAGTGATGTCATCCACCTGCTTGCTTTCCAAAGGAGAAAACTGAGACTGAGGGGCAGGAAGGCCTGCCAGGGACACACGGGGTCTAGGAATCCAACCCCAGACCCCAAATGGAATGACTATCTCCTGGGTGGAGACCAGGCCTATCCTGACAATTAAGGCAGGGCACTGGGGCATCAGGGTCCAGCAGGGCAGCCCCCTCTTCTGGAGGGACACTTGTACCCCAGGCTTAAAGCCATCTATGCCACAGGCCCAGCATCCTGGGGTTGTTCTGGAGGGACCCAGCGTGACAATGACCCAGAAGCCAATCTGGTGAGGAGCAGTCCTCTCTGGCCTGAGAGACCCCAGGACAATTTGGAGTCTCCCTGTACACAGGAATCGGGTTCTTCTCCTTGACTGGCCTTATGATGAAAGGCTGCTGGGCTGATGAAAGGGCACTGGATCTCTTTGATGCTGACCTCTACCTTGCTGTTGTCAGGAAGCCAGGGCCCAAGTTGGTCAAGATGCCTGGCAGGGAACCTCCCAAGGGCCCATCTGAAGGGCAATGAAGTGCCCTGAGATAAATCGGAAGTATGGCACCAGTTTACTCAGGTTTCCTCATGCAACCAGAGACTTCAAATTGACGGTTCTCTCATGGAGAAGTTATATCCCTCACCAGCATCAGCCCGTCTCTGACAGGTACTATGGAACATAACTGGGGGTCACATTGATGAACATGGATGGCACCTGCCCCAAGAGCAGAAGGTGACCACTCGAGACCAGTGGATGACCACCCCAGACCAGCATTCGGTCACCCTGAGGCCACCTCAAGACCAGAACTGACCGTCCCAGGAGCAATGGATGACCATGTGAGCCCAGCAGCTGATCACCCCTCAAGGCCATTGGCCAGAGTACTGCCTGGTGAGGGGCTCTCCACAAAGAAAGCAGGGTTCCTTTTATTGCCTGATTTTCAAGCATTTTAGTATGCATGCCAGGAATAATCTGTCTGAAAAACTGCAAAAGAAAATTGACAAGAGGACAAGGTACAGAACGTGGGCTATGTTTTGCTGAGTTTTTTCCAGGACTTTGATTTTCCTGCTGCCAGTGGTAAGTATATCTGGTTTTACATGTAATTTTTATTAATAAGAATCAGTTTCTTCTCCCCACTTGGTAAATATTAAAGAAGTCTCTGAAGCACACTGAGATGAAGGGCATTCAATCAGGAGCCTGCCCGTGTCTGTCCAGACTGGTGTTCCACGGAGGGGCTGACACCCAGAACCTGGCTCTCACCTGAAATCCACTCTGCTCTTGAACTCTGTGACTGTCAGCCTAACCTGGCCAGGAGGGAGGCTCATGGGAGGACTCTATACTCGAACCTCAGGTGCCTCCACAGAGGCCTGGAACCTGGCAGTTCTTTGGTCATCAAATCAAATCACTAGTTCTCAGATCTTGGTGAATTATAAGATGCCTGCCCTACCTCCTCCTTCCTCTATGCCCTGTTCCTTTGCTGTTTGGTTTTTTACTTTTTTTTTTTAAGCTGCACCACACAGATTGTGGCATCTTAGTTCCCCGACCAGGGGTTGAACCTGGGCCCTGGCAGTGAAAGCACCAAGTCCTCACCACTGGACCACCAGGGAATTCCCTGCTGTTTGGTTTTTGATGAAGTAGTCACTAGAAATGGAAACTAAAAGTTAAACATTTATCAGAATCAAGAGGCTTGACAGATATCCTCTGTTACTTTGAATTTTAAAGCACTAGAGATACTGACACTCTCAGTGTTGGGGACTCACAGGCAAGCAAGTGTGCATCCTGTTCCTATGTGTGAGGTGCCCAGTTTGCCGTCCCCACTGGCTCCTTCAGTGGAAGCCACAGGCTGCAGCATGTGGCAGGCACCTGCGTGTGTGTGATGGGGACCAGGTCTGTCACTCAGCCTTGTCATTCTTGCAACCTCCGGCACCAAGACTGTCAGGTGTCTGTCAAGGTTGCAGAAGTGACAATCAAGAATAGAGAGAAAAAAAGAAGTTGCTCCAAAAACAGAAGGATCTAGATTTTGATAGAGGACAAGACAGCATGCATCTGCATCAGCTCACATTCGCCCCAAACTCAACCTTGCTCTGATACACATGGATGTGCACACATACACACACACACACACACACACACACACACACACACACACACACACTCTTGCCACAGGAATTCCCCCAAAATGCTGGCATCTGGTAAGATTCCTACTCCTGGAGATATTTTAGCTCTGAGAGAACTGTATCCTTTCTTCCATTCTTCCTTTTGGTAATGAACCCATGAGATTCAGTTGGGCACCAGCCTCCCCTGCAGGGAGAGAGGCCACATGGCGAGACCTGGTCTGATGATGGTGTAGTGGTGACACTGCCAAAACGGGGTCTGCCACTTCCAGGGCATCTCACCCAGCCTGCTTGGGCACTCTTTCCCCTCCCAGCTCCCTGGGGAAGACAAGGGCAACCCTGGAAGCTTGATGGGGAGGGGACTGGACCCCAACCGCTGACCCCTCATAGGAATTAGAACCAAATCCCATTGGAATTACGCCCCTCCATCCTAGCTACTGAGGGCTCCTTCACAGTTCAGCATCACAGCAGATGTTCTGCATATTGATTTTTCCACTTTTCCAAAAGTAGCACCAGCCATCTCTTGGGGGGAACTGGCCACTAGCAAGTGACAGCAATTCCATGGAGTCATTTGGCTTCTCCCCTGTGTCTCTGTCAGCTACTGTTCTAACCCTTCCAGAACATCACCTTGCCTCCCCTGCTCTCTGCCTCATTTGGTGGATCCACAGGGCCTTGCCATGTGCCATCCACACCCCTCCTTCCTCTTGGAAAGCCATTCCTCCTCCTGGTGTGTAGGCCACAGCCTGTCCTCCCAGTTCAGAGGGGAAGCTATGGCTGGAACTGGACCTTGCAGGGTTCTACTGAGCTGAGTGACCACAAACAGAGTCATCCCTGAGCGCCACAGAGCCCCGACAAGTTCACTTGACAGGTCATGCCCCTTCTTGGAACTGGTTTCAGGACCTCTGGATCCTTTGCTCCAGAAAGTCCCTCTTTGGCCCTAAGATGGCCAGAGTCAGTTTCTGAGGCTCAAAACCATTAAGCCCTGTGCTCAGCCGGGTACTAAGGAAGGCCAGACCCCACTTTGAAGGGCAAGGTGGAGGGAGAGATGGCCACAGGGAGCAATCACTGGATGCAGAGCCAGGAGACCTGGCTCCAAATCCTGGTCTTGGGCCAGCCCTGTTCCCTCTGCAGCCCCCTTAACTGCAAAGTGAGGAGTGGAGCCAGATGACCCGCGAATTAGGGGCGTAATGCCACCTGTGTGACCTCTGGGCTTCAGTCCCCGCTGTAAGTCAGGTGTTCTACAGGAGCCTTCAAATACAGTGTGAATTCAAACCCCCCTAAAATTCTTTAAGGCAAAACATTTCATTTCCAGAGGACTCTAAGGTTCAAAGAAGTTAAACTACTGCTCAGATTTCCCAGCGGGGCAGGAACAGTCTCGGGAACATAGACTTGCCCTCCCAACACTGGCCCCCAGCAGATCCAGCAGGGAGGGCACCAAACCCCAGCATTCTCTTCACCACCATTGCAGTTTTTGCCTTACTCAACTTTGTTAAATTCTAGCTCGATATTCCTAACTGCTAAGACTCTGAGCCTGAATCCTGATCTCTCCCCTTATAAACAATTACAGAGGCATTAAAGATCTGTTAGTATCAAACTGAGACTATCCTTGACTCAATCAGAAAGCTTAAAATAGAGTTAAAAAGGGAATAATTTTCTCACTAAGAAACTCATGCTCTTTAAAATATACAACAGCTTTACTGGGCTATAATTCACATATACAATTCATTCACTTACACTGTACAATTCAACTATCACCACAATCGATTTTAGAATATTTTCAAAACACCCCAAAAAGAAACCCCGTACACATCTACGGTCCCTCCCCATTTTCTCCCAATACCCCCACCGACCCTGCTGCCACGCACTCGCCCCTGCAACCGCTAATCTACTTTCTTTCTCTATGGATTTGCTTATTCTGGACACTTCATATAAATCAAATCATATAGTATGTGACCTTTTGTGACTGGTTTCATTCACCTAGTAAAATGTTTTCAAGATTCCAAATAATGTCAGTACTTAAATTCATTTTTATTGTCCAATAATACTCCATTTTACAGATATACCACATTTTATTTACCCATTCACTGGTTGACGGACATTTGGGTTGTTTCCACTTTTTGGCTTGTATGAATAATGCTGCTTTGAACATGTAAGCACAAGTTTTTGTGTGGACATATGTTTTCATTTTTCTTGAGCACAGATCTAGGAATGGAATTGTTGGGTTATATGGTAACTCTGTGCCAGACTGTTTCCCAAATGAGCTGCACCATTTTACATTCCCACCAGCAGTGTATGAGGGTTCCAATTTCTCCACGTCCTCACCAACAGTTGTTATTATCTACCTTTTTTCTCCTAGCCATCCCCATGTGTATGGAGTGATATCCCATTGCGGTTTTGATTAAAATTTTCCTGATAACTAAGGATGCTGGGCATCTTTTCATGTGCTTATTGGCCATGTGTTTCTCTTCTTTGGAAAAATGACTATTTAGACTCACTGCTCATCTTTTAATTGGATCAATTTCCTTTTCAAATTGTGAGAGTTCTTTATATATTCTAGATACAATTCCCTATTAGATATATAATGTGCAAATATTTTCTATCATTCTGTAGGTTATCTTTTGACTTTCTTGGGGGTGTTCTTTGAAGTTATAAAGGACATTCATAAAGTCCACCTTACTTATTTTTTCTTTATCATTTGTGTGCTCTTGCTGTCATATCTAAGGCTTTGCCTAAACCAAAATAATAAAGATTTACTCCTTTATTATTAAGAGTTTTATAGTTTTAGATCTTATATTTAGATCTATGATCCATTTTGAGTTAATCTTTCTATGGTATGGGGTAGGGATCCAACTTCATTCTTTTGCTTGTGGATATCCAGTTGTCCCGGCACCATGTGTTGAAAAGACAATTCTTTCCTCCACTGATGTCTTGGCACTCTTGTCAAAAATCAATGTGAAGTTATTTCTGGATTCTCAGTTCTATTTCATTGATCTATGTGTTTATCATTCTGCCAGTACCACACAGTCTTGACTACTGTAACTTTGTAGTAAGTTTTGAAATCAGAAAGTGAGTTCTCTAACCTCATTCTTCGTTCTCAACATTATTTTGACTATTTTGGGTTTCTTGTATCTTCATATGAATTTTAGCTTGTCAATTCCTAACAAGAAGCCAACTGGGATTGTGACAGAATACAATGTTTTTTAATCTCATGTTTGGTGTCACATTAATTCACCTCTTATGCTAACCCTCGAGGAATGCTTGCCTAGAGAGAACACTGCATTAGAAACCAGGAGATTGGGATGGGAACCTTAATTCTGCAGACTAACCAGATATGTGACCTTGAGCAAATCAGAGCCTTAGGAAGCTGCAGTGTATAGAGGCACTGTACTCACCTCTACTGCTAGAGAGAATCCTCTCAATAGCATCCACCTCAGCTCCACTTTACATCTCTCTCCATCATTCCTCACCTGCCACTTAATGCAGCCCAGACTTGAACTAAAAATCTAAAATCTAGTCCCCACAAATAGGGAAATCACAGGTTAAAATACCAGAATTGACCTCTTCATCCATTCTGCTGTGATAATTATGGTTACAAACCAGAAGTCATTTACCATATATTCTGGAAAGGAAATCTATGCAATGTAAAAATAATTCATAATTTGACTTTAATAACATGGGGCAAAAATTGTCAAACAAGTCAGCAAAAATGAAAGAAAAGGGTAGAGGAGGTAGAAGAAGTAGTTAACTGCATTAATTTCTTAAATTTCCATAGAAGGATCAATAGTTACTGACAAGCTGCTAAAGTTGATAGCCATAAGTTTAAGAATACTAAAAAAAGCCACAATTAGAAAAATTAATATATTCCTTCTGAATAACTGAAGATGGAGAACAGATCATACAGCAAATAGAAAAACAGCAAAAAAAAGCATAAAAACAAAAAAAATAAGTAAGTTGACAGAAGTAACAACAAATATATCTGTTATAATAATAAATGTAAATGGTCAGATTACTTCCAAAAACCTCTATGACTTGCCAAAAAAAAAAAAAAAAAAAAAAAAAA
>NW_020172287.1:1275462-1288807 GCF_003031525.2 Neophocaena asiaeorientalis asiaeorientalis | reverse complement strand
AAAAAAAAAAAAAAAAAAAAAAAAAAACAACAACAAAAAAGGCCAGGCCAAAAGAGTTTTACAGGTGAGACTTTTCACCACTTAAGGAACAAATATATCCATGTCATATTGTTGACTAAGGAAGGCAGGCCCATCTCCAGTATGATGATGCACTTATGTAAAGTCATGTGTCTCTGTGACTAATGCCAGCACAGCCTAACAATGCAGGGCAAGCCCACCAAGTCACTTGGCTTTGATTCAAATGCTGTCTTCAGCACTGGCTAACCGTGGACTCTGAGCTTCAGTGTTGCCAGGGTACAACAAGGATAATAGAAGTATTTGCACAGTTGGTTTGAGGGTTAAACCAGATAAAGCACCTGGCACACTGCATAATAAACTAGCCCGACATCATCATTATTAGTAAGATGAAATGAGAGTTGTCTGGACACACATATAACAAAGAGTTAACAGTGTCAAGGTTTGGAGTGAGTTTTGCTTTTTTATTAGTATTTTCTGTAGTTTTCGAGGTTTTTTGATTTTTTGGTTTTTTTAACAAAAGGCACACATCAAAACAGACAATTTGTTTAAAGAAAGGAGCAGGGAAGGGGGAAAGGGGCAGGGAGAGAAAGATAAGGGAGAAAAAAATAGGATAAACAAGATGCTGACAAGAACCCTTCACAGAGACCAAAGTAGGGCCTGGCCAGTCAGTGTTCTCACTAAATCAGGCAGCACCAGGATGGCTCCCACGGGAGCTGGCCTGTCCAGTCTGTGAGAGTCCACACCAGTGCCGGGGAGGGCCTCCAGGAGCTGGTCTCCCAGCCTGGCCAAGAGAGAGGGGTCAGCAGGTCAGGCCCAGACCCCAGGACCACAGCAGTCCTGCCCATCCATCACAAGACCTGACATCCATCCCTGCCAGATGCTCTGGCTGACATTTCCCAGGTCTTGCTCAGCATGAAGACCATGTCGGGGAATGTCCCCAGTCACAAATTAACATTCACATAAATAACAGGGAGCTCGCCACTGGAGAAGAAAAATGACTCTTGCTGTAGGAACATTTGCCAAAATATCAAAAAGTGGAATTTTTCTTTCTGAGCTCCCATATCTCACCAGCTGGGCCCCAGCAGACTGTGGCCTTGAGACTCAAGGTGGAAGTGAGCTAACAGGATAAGGTCCAAGTTCCTTGATCAATGTCAAGGTCTGTCAACAGACACTCCCCTGAGCTGGCACCCAACCCTAGGGCATCCCAGCCTGCATAACACACACACCACCAGCTAGAACCCGACACATTTGCACTGCTGTCCCAGCAGGCCTCCCTGCCTCCTTGGAGGCCATGCACACCCTGCCCTTCCTCCCATCCTCCGACTTGGCTGGGACCAGCATGTCTGAGCCCCACCACCACCCCCAGCCTGGTCCAGTCAGGGTCTGGTCAGGGGCTGGGTAGCTGGGGCACTTGCCTAACAGCACCGATGTCTGCTTTTTCCCTAGATGTGTGTTATTTGAGGTGCTGAGGACTGCTATGAAGGGGCTAATATCCCCATAAGCAATGTTACTGGTGGCAGGGGCCCTGGGCCAAGGTGTCACCAACCACCTGTACCCATGAAGCCCCAGACTCTGCACACACTTTCACTCAGTCATCCTGGACCTCCAGGAGACTCACGCTGGCAAGCAAAGCCCACAAGGCTCATGTGCCTGGCAACCCCAGGACTACCCCTTGGCATTCAAACTGGCTCACTCCACACCTGCCAGCTCCGATGCTCCAGGAAAAAGCTTTTGACATACATTCTCCCACAAGATGCCAGGGCCAGCACCTCCTCCATTACCTCTGCCTTAGTCTGCTCAGGCTGCCTCAACAAAATACTGCAGTCTGGGTGGCTTCAACAGCAGAAATTTATCTTCTCACAGTCGTGGAGGCTGGAAGTCAGAGATCAAGATATCAGGAGGGTTATCAGCAGGGCTGGTTTCTTCTAAGGCCTCTCTCCTTGGCTTTTAGGTGGCCATCTTCTCCTTGTGTCCTCACATGGTCACCCCTCTATGTGTGTCTGTGTCCAAATTTCCTCTTAAAAAGGAAGTCACATTGGATTAGGGCCCCACCCACATGACCTCAATGTAACTTAGTTAACACCTGGAAAGACCTTATCTCCTGTTTGGGAGTCACATTCTGAGGTACCGGGGGTTAGGACCTCAACATTTGAATGGGGGTTGAGGGGACACAACTTAGCCCAGAACAGCCTCCGTGCACCAATGCTACCCAGATTCAGAGCTGGCTGCTGGCAGGGGTGCCAGGTGGTCCCTGGGCCCAGAATGACAGAGCTGGGCAGGTCTGCTGCTCAGAGAGTGACTCTGGGCAGCAGAAAGGAGGGTCAACCCCTGAGTCACACCCAAGTGGGCCAGCATTCAGGCAAGTTGGAGCACACCCAAGGCTGGCCTCATGGGACTCCTGACACTCCCTCCTTCTAGAGTGGACATTCTCACTCCCATGAGACAGAGCAGTTAGCACAGGCCCAAGGGGATGGGAATGCTGCACAGCCAGATAAGCACATGTGAGGACCCTGCCTTCCAACCCAACTCCCTTTCTGGGAACCAGAGGGAGCCTTGCTCCAGAGCCCCACTTGGGGCAGCTCCAGGCTGGCATCGATCCTCCACTCTTGCAGAGAGGAGCTAAGCCTCCTGGCAAGGGGAGCCCACATGCCCACAGTACCCCAGAATTTTATGGGCTCCCAAGGCTGAGCCCACCCAGTTGTGGAAGACATGGGGATGTAACTCTAGATGGGCAGAACATCTGAAGATGCAACGCCCCTTCTAGAAAGGAAGCCCTCAGTTCCAGGGGCCCAGGAGGCAGTGTCCTGCTCCTTCCCACGTGGGATGCTGCTCCAGGAGGATCCACTCGGCCAGAGGGGAGACACGGGCTCACCAATGGTCCAGTGGCCTGGCTGATGGACGAAAGTTGGTTTGGTGGGCCGGGCTGCTACCCAGGTTGCTGTGGGGCAGCTAGACTCCATGGGAAGCCTACAGCCTCAACCCAGAATCCCCTTAACACAGATCTGGTTGGGGTGGGGGCAGGGTGGGAGCAGCCAGGGCCACAGCAGGAAGCAGGGACACTAGGACTTGCTCAGAGCAGCAAGGGGAAGATGCACTGCCCAATGGATGTGTCCCTCAGAGACACAAAAACCCTGGCAGGGAAAGCGCAGGCTACCACTCAGACCCCAAAGCAAGTCCCTGTGCTTCACTGTGTGGTGCTGGCTCAGCCTTCCTCTTCCTGAGCCTCAGTTTCCCCAAAGGTAGAAGGCAATGTCACAAGGGTGAGGTTGGGGGCTGTCCTATGTGCCCACACCTGCTGGGCACCCAGGTCGTGAAGTTTTCCGGGCAGAGGAGCCTGGCTTTCCGTGTTCACCACAGGCCATCGCCTCCCTGGGTCTCTGGGCAACCAGCCCCTCTCCGGGCACCTCAGGCCTCACGCTCACAGAGAACCTGGCGCCCTGCCTGACTTTGGTTTCTTTCGAATCCGGCTTCTTTTCCTGCTCGGATCTCTAGGGCTTGCGGTGGTATCCGGGGCAGGCTGACCGCCAACCGTCCTCTGTCAGCCTGTCCAGCTGCTTCTCCTGGGTGGGCAGCCCTGCCAGGGCCCAAGGCTTTCCACTGTCCCTTCTTGTCCAGATTTCCCAAAACAAAAATCAGGCCACGCCATCTGATGAAGGATCTTGTCTGGTTTATTTATGGGGAAAGACAGGGCTATAAGGGCCAGGTTCTCTGGGCTGTGGCCAGGCTACTCCACAGGCCCTCAGATGCTGCCTATGATGCATCCTCCCTTGTCAAGCATTGAGGTCATGGGTTAGGGAATGGGCCCCAGCACCAGTGACCTTGAGATGTTTATTAATTCCAGAGCCAGGATGGCAGCCCATATGCCCCTGGGCCCTTCTGTGAGTCATCACTGCCTAGACATGGGGCCTGAGCAGCAGGGCCAACAATGACCAAAGGCACTACATCCAAAATAAAGGCAGGCTCAGTGGGCCCACTGTCACTGGATGCCACGGGGAATTCAGGGGACGTTCCCACATGGAATCAAGTGCCCCATAGGCTCCTGCTCCCAACAGGGGACCCCCATGTGTTGCACTGGGAGACAGTGGTAGAGTCCCAGAGTATAAAAGGTGACATCAGACAGATGTCTGGTCCCCTCCCTACTCCAAATTCACCCATGGAAACCCGGGCATGGCATGGCATGGCACACACACACGGCAACACAGCCTGCCCACCGGCAGCACCCAGCCTGGCTCTTGGGGTCTCCACTGGAAGCCGGCAGGAGAGCTGGTGGCAGCTCCAAGCAGGTACAGACCACACGTACCCCAGCCCAACCCTAAGAGGAGACTGCTGCTCCAGCCATCTCTCACAGCCCTGGGAATGCCTCCCCTCCTTCACAGCTCTACTCACAACAATGCTCCCTCTTCAAAGACAGCTTGTCTCACCACCCCACGTGAAATGATGCAGCCACTGTGGGAAACAGTATGGCGGTTCCTCAAAATTAAAAATAGAACTACCGTATGACTCAGAAATTCCACTTCTGAGTATGTACCCAAAAGAACTGAAAGCAGGGTCTCAAAGAGATATTTGTACACCCATGTTCACAGCAACATTATTCACAATAGCTAAAATGGGTAAGCAACCCAAGTGTCCCTCAACGTATGAATGGATAGCAAAATGTGGCATATACATACAATGGAATATTATTCAGCTTTAAAAAGAAAGGAGGGCTTCCCTGGTGGCGCAGTGGTTGAGAGTCCGCCTGCCGATGCAGAGGACGTGGGTTCGTGCCCCGGTCCGGGAAGATCCCACATGCCACGGAGCGGCTGGGCCCGTGAGCCATGGCCGCTGAGCCTGCGCGCCCGGAGCCTGTGCTCCGCAAGGGGAGAGGCCACAGCAGTGAGAGGCCCGCGTACCGGAAAAAAAAAAAAAAAAGGAGATTCTGACACATGCTACAACCTTGATGGACCTTGAAGACATTAGGCTAAGTGAGACCAGACAATCACAAAAATACAGATACTGTATGAATTCACTTATATCCTAGAGACAGAAAGCAGAACAGTGGTTGCTAGCGGCTGGGAGGAACGGGGAAGTGGGGAGCTATTGTTTAATGGGTATAGAGTTTTGGTTTCACAAGATGAAAAGAGTTACAGGGATGGATGGTGGTAATAGGTACACAAAAATATGAATGTATTTAACACCACTGAGCTGTGCTCTTAAAAATGGTTTAAGATGGTAAAGCTTTGGTTAAGTGTATTTTACCATAATGAAAAAACAACTTTTTAAATCATACCCAAGCATGTCAAAAGGATAGAGGATCCAAATTGAAGGTGCTCTCATTTGCCAAATCTGGGATAACTTTAACAAAATAACAAATAATAATAGTAACAGGTTATAACCCATAGAATAAAATACATATCCACAAGTCCATACTGGTATAAATAAATAACTGGCTTTTTGGTGCGGCTCATGGCATGCTCTGGCAGGCCTAAGCCAAGGAGTACTTCCCAGAACTTCTGCTGCCAGTGTCCTTGTCCCTTGGTGAGCCATAGCTGCCCCCCACCTCTGCAGGAGACCCTCCAACAGTAGCAGGTTCACCAAGCCTATATCCTCAAAAAGAATCATATAAAATTAAATCAGCGGAGAGAGGGGGAAGATGGCGGAAGAGTAAGACGCGGAGATCACCTTCCTCCCCACAGATACATCAGAAATACATCTACACGTGGAACAACTCCTACAGAACACCTACTGAACGCTGGCAGAAGACCTCAGACCTCCCAAAAGGCAAGAAACTCCCCACGTACCTGGGTAGGGCAAAAGAAAAAAGAATAAACAGAGACAAAAGAATAGGGACGGGACCTGCACCAGTGGGAGGGAGCCGTGAAGGAGGAAAGGTTTCCACACACTAGAAGACCCTTTCGCAGTTAGAGACTGCGGGTGGCGGAGCGAGGGAGCTTTGGAGCCGCAGAGGAGAGCGTAGCAACAGGGGTGCGGAGGGCAAAGCGGAGAGATTCCCCCACAGAGAATTGGTGCCAACCGGCACTCACCAGCCTGAGAGGCTCGTCTGCTCACCCGCCAGGGCAGGCGGGGCTGGGAGCTGAGGCTTGGGCTTCGGTCCGAGCACAGCGAGAGGACTGGGGTTGGCGGCGTGAACACAGCCTGAAGGGGGCTAGTGCAACACGGCTAGCCGGCAGGGAGTCCGGGGAAAAGTCTAGACCTGCCAAAGCGGCAAGAGACTTTTTCTTCCCTCTTTGTTTCCTGGTGCGCGAGGAGAGGGGATTAAGAGCACTTCTTAAAGGAGCTCCAGAGACGGGCGCAAGCCGCGGCTAACAGCGCGGACCCCAGAGACGGGCATGAGACGCTAAGGCTGCTGCTGCCGCCACCAAGAAGCCTGTGTGCGAGCACAGGTCACTCTCCACACCTCCCTTCTGGGGAGCCTGTGCAGCCCGCCACTGCCAGGGTCCCGGGACCCAGGGACAACTTCCCCGGGAAAATGCATGGTGTGCCTCAGGCTGGTGCAACGTCCCGGCGGCCTCTGCCACCGCCGCAGGCTCGCCCCGCATCCACACCCCTCCCTCCCCCCGGCCTGAGTGAGCCAGAGCCCCCGAAGCAGCTGCTCCTTTAACCCCGTCCTGTCTGAGCGAAGAACAGACGCCCTCCAGCGACCTACACGCAGAGGCAGGGCCAAATCCAAAGCTGAGCCCCGAGAGCTGTGAGAACAAAGAAGAGAAAGGGAAATCTCTCCCAGCAGCCTCAGAAGCAGCGGATTAAAGCTCCACAATCAACTTGATGTACCCTGCATCTGTGGAATACATGAACAGACAACGAATCATCCCAAATTGAGGAGGTGGACTTTGAGAGCGAGATTTCTTATTTTTTCTCCTTTTCCTCTTTTTGTGAGTGTGTATGTGGATACTTCTGTGTGTGATTTTGTCTGTATAGCTTTGCTTTCACCATTTGTCCTAGGGTTCTATCCGTCCATTTTTTGTTGTTGTTGTAGTTTTACTTTTTAAAAAAAATTTTTCTTAATAATTATTTTTTTATTTTAATTATTTTATTTTACCTTACTTTCTTTTCTTATATCCTCTTTCTTTCTTTCTACTTTTTATCCCTTTTATTCTGAGTCTTGTGGATGATAGGCTCTTGGTGCTGCAGACAGGAATCAGTGCTGTGCCTCTGAGGTAGGAGAGCCAACTTCAGGACACTAGTCCACAAGAGACATCCCAACTCCACATAATATCAAACAGCGAACTAATGCTCCCACCAAAAGACACAGACTGCCTGAATGGATACAAAAACAAGACCCATATATGTGCTGTCTACAAGAGACCCACTTAAGACCTAGAGATACATACAGACTGAAAGTGAGGGAATGGAAAAAGATATTCCATGCAAATGGAAACCAAAAGAAAGCTGGAGTAGAAATTCTCATATCAGACAAAATAGACTTTAAAATAAAAACTGTTAGAAGAGACAAAGAAGGACACTACATAACGATCAAGGGATCGATCCTAGAAGAAGATATAACAATTGTAAATATTTATGCACCTAAAATAGGAGCACCACAATTCATAAAGCAAACACTAATAGCCATAAAAGGGTAAATCGACAGTAACACATTCATAGTAGGGGACTTTACCACCCCACTTTCACCAATGGACAGATCATCCAAAATGAAAATAAATAAGGAAACACAAGCTTTAAACGATACATTAAAAAAGATGTACTTAATTGACACTTATTGACATTCCATCCAAAAACAACAGAATACACATTTTTCTCAAGTGCTCATGGAACATTCTCCAGGATAGATCATATCTTGGGTTATAAATCAAGCCTTGGTAAATTTAAGAAAATTGAAATTGTATCAAGTATCTTTTCCGACCACAACGCTATGAGACTAGATATTAATTACAGGAAAAGATCTGTAAAAACTACAAACACATGGAGGTTAAACAATACACTACTTAATAACGAAGTGATCACTGGAGAAATCATAGAGGAAATAATAAATACCTAGAAACAAATAACAATGGAGACACAACGACCCAAAACCTATGGGATGCAGCAAAAGCAGTTCTGAGAGGGAAGTTTACAGCAATACAATTCTACCTTAAGATACAGGAAACATCTCAAATAAACAACCTAACCTTGTACCTGAAGCAATTAGAGAAAGAACAAAAAAACCCAAATTGTGACCAAGCGAGAGAGAGGTATGGACATATATACACTACCAAACGTAAGGTAGATAGCTAGTGGGAAGCAGCCGCATAGCACAGGGATATCAGCTCGGTGCTTTGTGACCACCTAGAGGGGTGGGGTAGGGAGGGTGGGAGGGAGACGCAAGAGAGAAGACATATGGGAACATATGTATATGTATAACTGATTCACTTTGTTATAAAGCAGAAACTAACACAGCATTGTAAAGCAATTATACTCCAATAAAGATGTAAACATAAATAAATAAATAAATAACTGAATAATAAATAAATGGGGAGGAAGAGCAGTTCTTCCTCACAGTGGAATGCAATTAATAAATGTAGAAGAAATGATGGAGACAGAAGAATCACAAAGGTAAATACCACAGTAAGGATCGTCGCAGATAAGAATCACCCACGGGTGCTAAAATCAGTGGGTGAAAATACGACGAGAAACAGAATGCTTGCATAATCTCCAAGTACCTCCTCACAAGATATTTATGAATTCGAAAGGAAAAACCAGTAAGTTTACAGAGGAGAACCCCACAGATGAGGGCAGCAGAGGGAGTTCTGAAAGTGATGAGGATTATTGTCTCCAGCAGCAAGACAATTTGACATCGCGTGGCACAATGTGGAGCCAACACCTCTTCTGTGATATGGATGCCCCAAACGCATAGCTCAGTCTAACCCGAGGAAACACCAGCCCAGCGCAGGTGCAGGCCCATTCTACAAGATAACTGACCAGTCCTCTTCAAAAGAGCTGGGGCCAGGAATGAGAGAATGAGGAACTATCTCAGTCAGGAGAACACCTCAGAGACACAGCAACTCAATGCCACATGGGATTCTGCATGGGATCCCAAACCACAAAAGGGACAGGAGTCGGAAAATAGGTGAAATTCAGAGGCAGTCTGGTTTCTAAGTGATGACACAACATTTTTCAAGGTGAACCTCCTGGTTTCAATCATCGTTCCAGGTCACAGACACATTAACATAGCGAAGCTTGGGGGAAGGGCACACAGGAAATCTCTATGCTGTTTCTGCAACTTTGCTCTATGTCTAAAGCTATTTTAAAATAAAAAGCTTAAGCACATAAAATGGCATGCACCCCAGGCCATTCTTGGCACCCTCTGGCTAGTTCATTCTTCACTGATCACTAGACACTTGCTGGGCGTGTGTTGGCTGCCTCTCCCCTGGAACAGGCATACTGGGCTTCTCTGCGGCATCCAGAGTCTAGTAATGGACCCCGCCAGAGTGGTGAGTTCCAGGGATCAGGGCAGCGAGTGCAAAGGCCCTGAGGAGGAAGTAAGCCTGGCATGTTCCACAAACACCAAGGAAAACTCTGTGGCCATAGCAGTGCTCTCAGGCAGAGGCCTACACCTGACCAGTACCCACATGCGCCCTGTTGCTGCCCTCTGGACACTCTCCAACCCTCTGTCATGCACACGCAGCCCACCAGGTGCCCCAGGAACTCCAGGACTCGTGTCTGAGAGGTTGTCCCAGGGTCCCGGACAAGCAAGTCACTCCCACTAGCTGAAGGGGGTATTTCCTTCATGGATGTGCATGGGGCTGAGCCACCAGAGCAGTGCTGACAGTCTCCTTTTGGAGGCTCTCCTTCACATCAGACACAGAGTGAGTCCAGAGCTCTAGGCTCTGGTGCCAATGGCCTGGCCTTCCATTTGAGATGTGTGTGTAGGCTCGGGCATTGGCTCTCATCCACCCGTGCTTCAGCTTCAGTGGCACCTCCAGTCCCCAGCACCCAGCAGCAGGCATCCTTTGCCCTGTGTGCCCAGAGTGGTGGCTCACAGACTCCAGGCCACGTGCGGGCAGGCCTCGGGGGCTGGCCACACTCATCGACTTTGAGGGCTTTGGAAGCTCTTGCCCTGAGTCCTCTCTTGCATCTGAGCCACGCTGAATGCCACACTCTCACAGGTTGGTCTGCCGAGGGATAGCAAGCCTTGCACAGATGGGGCGGCTCTTCTATCTGCTGGTGGCAGCATGCAGAAGGCAGGGAGGAGATCCTAGTCTAGGGTGCAGGATAACAGCCCAAGGACTGTAAGGAAGATGTGGCTGGATGTGTGGTTCCTTGCTTACACTATAAAGTTCCAAACGGTAAATTTAATATGACCAGAAAAGCACAATGGTTCACATTTTCCTGCATACCCTGGGTCAGAACTGAACTGGTGGTCATCATCAACAAAGCACGAGAGCGCCACAGAAGCCAGCATTCCCAGATGGATGGATGAAACTGAGTCAGCAGAAACACCATGCGTAACCAGCACTAAATACATAGAATTTTCGGGAATGTGGAATCAAGAGATCTCTGGCATCTCTACATAAGCAGGTTCCATAGAGCCATGCACTGTAAGTAATAACCACGTTGCTATTTTTCCCCTCACTGTGGGAGATACATGAAATTAGATAGGAACAGAACACTCGACAATAAAGAACACAAAGAGATGCTTCCTGGACCCAAACAGGAAGAGCCAGTGAGTACACACTAAGAAGGATCTTTGCTGCATGGATTGGGCAGTAAACAAACAGGCTGGCACCCCTTCTTCCCCATTCCTCTACATCTGCATCAATATATCACGATACCCCCACATGGGCTCGTGGATCTTGGAATACACTTTAATCAAATTGTTTATATAGACAAGGGCCCTGAAAAAAATATCTCCCCAGGACCCTTGGACACCCTAGAGACAGCCATACCTCTGGAAACAGTCTAGAAGAATCGTTAGTAAGGAGCCTGGGTGGGGAGAGGTGGGAGCCATCTCACCCACTGTGATGCTCTCTTCCTGGAATGTATATCTGAGACAGAAGAACTACAGTGTGGCCAACCCGAGCCCCGAGCCCCACCCTGGAGCCCTGACCACTGCCCACGCAGCTCCTGAGGCTCTGGCTGGGGATCTCCAAGGCACCCCATTTCCAAGTCTCCATCACCAGTCCCCAAGCCTTGCCTTTAATTCCCCTCTGCTTAAGTAAGGTGGGATCTGCCTGACACTGCCAACCTCTGTTCCCATCTTCCTAGAGGCTGTCAGGAGCTCTGAGCACCAGAGGTCCCCAGCCACGCCCCCTGCAGCCCCTGGCACTCTGACCTCACCGGTGAGCGCCCGTGGCTCCTCTTTCACACACACGGAGTAAGTGCGAACCACAGGCTCCCTCCTTGTTTACAGACAGGTAGATGCGGGGAAAATAGTCTGGCCCCTCATCCCTCTGCTCTCCCAAAAAAGGGGGCACGACATTCATGGTGTTGCTTGGTCCCTACAGACTTGCACTTCTTCGAAAAGTGCTATCTTCACAAAAGAGTCCGGGGCGCTATGCGTCCCTCTAAGTCAGATTAATTAGCCAATTCACACATGAGGAGCCTCTTGTTCTTGCAGGCTTTGTTTACAGGTCAGAAATTAGACTTGAAGCGAAAATTGACATCTCAGTGTGAACAGTGTTTTCCTTCATAATACGGTCTCTCAGGGCCCTGGGCTCAGACATATGTGGGACATCGCCTTCCCTTCACCGTGGACCCGAGTGTGGCAATGGCTAACAGGCCATGACATGGAGGGACATTAGTTTTCCATGGCTGTGGACCAGAATGTGCCAATGGCCTGATAGGACCCAGGCCAGGATGGGAAATAGAAGTTGCTTTCCAGAGTTGTCTTGTTTTGTTTAGCTGTTTGTTTCTTTAGGTGTTGGTGCACCCTGAGCACTCAGCCTAATCCCTGGGACACGGGTGTGTGGTGCTGATGAAGGTGTGTAGCCTGTAGCCAGAGCTGACAGCCCAGAAACACATCCATCCAGCCAATTATTTTCAGTTAATGCTCTTTTCCTTGGCAACTCGATCCAATGAACAGGGATGAGGCGACCCTGACCGGGAGCTCCACCTACGTTCTGAGCGTGGTCCTAGCAGGAACACGCCTGGGGATGCTGGGCCCAGCCTGGCCCAGGGATGCCAAGCTGCCCCAGCCAGTCTGATCTGCTCGGCATAGCCTCAGGCGGGTAGTTTATGGAGCTCAGGAGTGATGACCCTGGTACACCCATGGTACCACAGGCTCTGGGAAGTGGCAGGGCTGCCCCAGGCCCTGGCCCTGTCCCCACCACCAACATCGCTGCAGCCAAACCCACAGGGTGGCCTCAGCACAGCACCCCAGCTTGTAAGGCAGGCTTGCTGGCTGAGTGGGGAGGGATATACAGTCAGCAGGAAATGTTAAGATTATCCCTGAATAGCCCTCCATTCCCCCATCAGGTTGAATAGATGTGGGTTTTGTAGACACTCAATATGATAACTGTTTTTCACACAAATGTGGAGACCCACCGAGGCAGTCTAAAGAAGGAAGAAAAGAAATACCATGTGCAGACGTCCAGTGCTGCTACCCTTTCTGTCTGCCCGTCACTACTGCCTCCCAGGTGATCAGGGCAGGGGCGGGAGCTGGGAGGGCTCCTGCTGGCTGCATGGTGCATTGGTTTCTGCTCCAAAACCAGGCCTCTAGCACCCTCCTGGAGGCTGCTGGTCAGTCTGTCATCCTCACAATGTGACAGCATCCAGCAAAAGGTGCTGAATAAATAGGCTCTGGATTGGGAAGGAAAGCTAACTTTGAAAAGACAGAGAGAATGTGGCCCCAGCTTCTCTCCTTTCAGGTTGAAACTTGGGGCTGGTTGTTCTCCTTCTGCCACCCAACCCGCTTCACCTCTGTCCTGTCCTGCGCTGGAGGCTGACAGGGTGCGTGGCCTCTCCCCGGCTATCTTGGCAAAAGGAGGTGCCAACAGGAAGTCAGGGGCTGGAGAGAGGCTTTTCTCTCTGCTTGGCCCTGCAGGTCCAGCAGCAGTCCCGGCCCCCACTGTCGGTGGTCCCTGAGCTCCACCCACCCTGTGGGTTCCCTAATCCTGCCCAAGGCTCAATGAGGTATGCCAGTGGACTCCCGGGTCCTCTGGGACCCTGGCTGATGGGCATGCCCACAGAGCCGTACTGTCTCACGGTGCTGGGTCCCATCTCTCCGGTTCAGGATGGGACTCCACCACGCCAGCCCAGTTCCCGCCCTGAAGCACACAGGGTTAGCCTGCTCCCCGCAACCATGACAGACTCAGGCAGACAGAATCCAAGACCCGCCCAGAACACTCTGAGCAAGGCACCCACCCCAGCCTCCTCACCCCCCCAGCCCCCG
>NW_020172287.1:1244096-1275019 GCF_003031525.2 Neophocaena asiaeorientalis asiaeorientalis | reverse complement strand
AAGGCCCCCACCCCCGCCTCCTCACCCCCCCAGCCCCCGCCCCCACCACCACTGCTGCTGTGGGCAGTCCCAGACAGGAGGAAAGAGTCAGAGTGGGATGACTGGGTGCTCTGAAAGGAATTTAGGGACGGCCCATTGAGGCCACCCTCCACACACAGGCCCTAAACATTCAGTTGTTTCCAACTGAAACAAATTGATAGATCTGTGCTGGGAACAAGGGGGCGTGTAGACCACGAGCCTAGGGAGGAGGCTGCCCCATGAAGAGGAAGGACCCTCCAACCCAGGACACCCCATCTCAGGAGGAAACACCCTGCTGGGCAGTGGTCTGGGGACCACACATGTGGCTCACAGACCTGCCGAGGATATCACGCCCCGTGGAGAGGGTCACCGTTCTGGCTACAAGAGGGATGCCTTGCCACCAGGAGGGCCCCCAGCTAGCCGAGAGGAAGGAGAATGAACTGGTAGACAGGGAAGGCTTAAGCCAGAAGGAGCAATGCAAACAACTGCCCAGGAATATGCAGGTCTACATCATCCTAGAACAGTTGTGAAACTTAACACAGAAATCAAAGACAACTATTGAAATAGAAGATGCATATTAATTTTTTAAAACGTAGTGATAACAAGTATAAGAAATCCATATTCTATCCACAGTGAAATCGGTTGGGTTTGTATATGGTTGGAAGTGAGATGCTCCCGTCCTTTTGAACAGAAACAGTCCACGGCTTTGTTTAATTCGTAAGGCAACTTAAGTTTAAGAAGGTTTTAAAAACTGAAAGATAATAGCTAGCAGGATAATAACAGGATGTGTATCTTATAAGAAGTCACTGCAGAAGGGAACAAAGTAGAAAACATAGTCTAGATAACAAAAGATAAGAAAAGAATTTAAAAACCATGAATTAACAAATCTTTGCTGAGACCTAAGGAAGGGAAGATGCAGGCTGAGGCCCAGGGCAGAAAGGAGCTGGGCCAAGCTGAGTTGTGACATTCGCAGGCAGGGGAGGGGGAGGCGAGACAGCGGGAGGGCTGCTGGGCCCTGGCCAGAGCTGTGGGATTTCCCCTGAAAACAGTGGTGTCCAACAGAGGGTGTTCAGGAGGGGAGGGTGATCTGACGCGGCTGTGGAAGCACCAGCTTCGAGGCACCCTTTGGAGGCAGCATGAGGAGACTTGCTAAGGACCAGTGGTAGGGCAGGGACGGTGGAGATCAAGACCAAGGCCAAGCCCCCCAGTGGAAGCCCCTGCATGGGGGTGCCATTACCGAGATGGTAAAAGCTCAAGATTGGAGGCAGGACTGGAGCCTTTTTTTTGGTTTGATTTGGGGGTTGAGGTTGAAGGAACTGGGTGGGAGGAGTCAAGACTTCCATTCTGGAATTACTGCCCTCATGAGTGGGCGAGCAGGCACATAGAGTCAAGACCGACCTCAGGGAAAAGCCAGCCAAGCCATCAAATGCTGGAGGATGGTCACGATGGCTCTGGGAGGAGGTGCAGGGAAAGGAGAAGGGGTCAAGCCTCCAAGACTCCCGCCATGGCCAGGTGGGTAGAAGAGGGCCAGTGGAGTGGGAAGAAAGCCAGGAGACAGGGGTGCCGAGGTCAACACTGTGATGGCAGGGAGGGAGCATGGGAGGCCTGAGACATGGGACAGACGAATGACCACACCCCATGGTCGGGGGGGACCGTGTCTGGACACTTTCGATGATGCAAGGGGGCAATGGAGGAAGTGGAGGATGGAGGCAACACTTCTGAGAAAGCGGGGAACTGGCCAGTAACCCCAGGGACTGGCGGGCTATGGTTTAGCAGCAGTACCAGGCCTAATGTGCCCTGAAGTGGGAAATGGCCTTCAAGGGGGAACTAAGGGAGAGACAGAGAGCAGCTTCTGAGCAGGTGGGCTGACAGGGCCCTGGAGCAGGGGGAGGGGCTGTCCCACCAGGAGGGGACACTACCAGCCTGAGGCCTGCAGTTAGGAATTTAAAGGTAGATCCTTCAGCTAGACTGGAGAGTTTCTCCTGCTTACAGGCAGGAAAGTTAGGGGGTGGGATAGGGTTTGGCCCAGTGATTCATTAAAGAAGACAAGGACCGGGGAGGCCTAAGCATAAAGAGGAGCAGTGGCGGGCATCCAGGTTGGATGAGGAAGGACAAGAAGGCAGGGCAGGTGGAGCTGGGCTGGGCTGGGCGGACAGGGTCCTGAGAGGGCAGGACGGAGGTAAGGGGGTGGGGGGGCGGCTGCAAAGTGAGGGTCGGGGTGCAGTGTCTGGTGAGACCAGCTCCCCTGTGTGCTCCTGGGGGTTGGGGGACAAGTCACACTTATAGATACAGGCCAAGAAACAATGAAAACATCAAGACCACGTGGATCACTAATAACTAGCAATGGGTTTACCTTCCGGTTAAAGATCGATCAGTTTGGGGTTTTTTCTCTGTTTTATTGAGATATAATTGGCATGCAGTACTGTACAAGTTCAAGGTGTACAGCATAATGACTTGACATACATAAATTTCGAAATGATCACCACGATAAGTCTGGTTAACATCCATTACCTCAAATATTGGGTTGGCCAAAAAGTTCGTTCGGGTTTTGCCGTAACATCTCACGGCAAAACCCAAATGAAACTTTTGGCCAGCCCCAATAGTTATAAAAATTTTTTTCCTTGTAATTAGGTTAAGTTTTTAAAAATAAATGACAATGCTGTTTAAAAAAATAAGTAAAAATGCCAAAAGATAGACAAAGAAAATGTACTCAGAGAAAGCAAGGGATCTTTAATATCATAAACAGAGAATTCAGATCAAGAAGCATGAAATATCTCTGAGACCCCCGTTTTATTGACAGTTCATGGTGAAAATAGCCACAAAGTTTGCAAAGCAAGTAATGCAACATCTGCCACTGTTAGAAATATGAGGAGAGAATGACCAAAATACGGTGTTGGTGGGACTTCCATGGCATGCCTCAGCTGATGACAGATCTTCTGACAGGAGCAGAGAGGCACAGGTTATTTTAATAACAAAACAAGTAGGGCTGATTTACGAGTGGACAGGACAACTTATGATTGAAAGCACATGGAAGCATTTACAAAAATTGATCCAGCTGCTCCAGCCAGCCCAGGCTAAATGCCCTGATCTGTCACCCTGGCCCCCCAAGCCCCTCATCCTCGGCCTCCCAAGCCCCTGCCTCACAAAGCCACAACCTAGACCCCCACCAGATGCTGCTTCTCAAGAGGCGAGGGGGCTGTCCCCACCTGGCCCCTCTCCTGCCTACGCTCCCTGGCCAGAGGTTCCCACCCCCCAGCAGGGCCTGCGAGGCCTGTCTCTTGACCTGCCCTCCTCACACCCACTGCCCCAACATTCAGAGCCTGGACTGTGTCCTAGGGCCCTCTCTCAAGAGCCCCTGCTCTGGCATCATGGGGCATAATGCCCAACTCTCCACCCACCAACTGATGAAACCGCTAGTGGCATGGCCCCCTCACCCCCTTTTATGCAGTCTCATAGGAGGAGGAATTCCTCTGAGCCAAGACAACCCACAATGCTCCACCACCCTGACTTGCCCAAGAATTGCATGGCATTCCTTGTCCCTTGCCCAGCTGCATCTTCAGCCACCTCTACTCCAGGACTCCTTTCTCTCAGGCCAGCAGCACTCTAGGGTCTGTCTCTCCAATTCTAAGCAAGAAAACCCTGCCTCTCCCTCCAGTTACCACCAAAACCTCTGCTCCCCCTCACCCACCCTTCCTAGCATGCTGGCCTGTGTTGGCCCTAGATCTACATCTCCTACCCTGCACATCCAACACCCATGTCCTCTGCCCAACCTTCAGGGACTTCTCACTACTCTCTATGAGCTTCTCTCTGGTCCCCTTTGGTTTCCATGGCACCAGAGGCTACAGGTTCCCTTTTACTGCATTCATCTTGTAACATAGAATGTGCATTTCCTTGAAAGCCCCCTAACATTTACAAAGCTGAGCAAACACCAGAGACAAGGGCAATTTCAGAAATTCCCAAAGGCTCATAGCACCCAGGTTGTCTGCCATGCTCATAACTCAGAATGTCTTGGCCTGGACCAGGGCATCTCTGCCAAGTCTCCATGGAGACTGGCTCTTCTCCTTCCTCTGGAGTTTGGCAGCTGAGGAAGGTGCCCAAAGCTCCATGGAGCCTGGGGTGCTGGCTGGGAAGTATGGATGTCCAGACACCTGGCAGGAGGGTGCAGACAGGCTCTCTGGAACTGAGATAGAATCCAGAGATGCCCAGAAGTGTTTGATCGTGTTGGGGTGGAAGTAGAAGCAGGCCCTTACAGGAAACTGAGTCTTGGATGGCTAGAGGTGGGTGTCATTGAATGGGTGAAGAAACCTGATTTAAACCCGCAGGAACTGAGATCTAAAAACACTTGGCTTGTACTAGGAAGTAACATTAAAGGAACAACATAACACCCAACCACTTGGAAGTTTTTTTAAACTTTCCCCTAAATAACTCAGGTTATTCAAATCAAAAGCACAAATACTTTTTTAAATGACAATGAGAATTCAGCATAATAAAGTTAGTAGGTAAGAACAAAGCTGCCACCAGAAGCAAATTCACAGCCTCAAATGCTCCATAATTATAGGAACAGAATGATAATAAATGAAGTGGACACTCAAGAAGGCAGAAAGAAGAAAAACGAACCTAAAGTAAATAATTAAAATAACATGTGTGATATGAATCCCATTTATGAAAAAATACATATATGTAAAAAGAAAGGAAAATGGTCCCCAAAATATCAATGGTGGCTACATTCATTTCTGTGGCTGGTGTAACAAATTACTACAAACACACCTTATTATTCTATAGTTCTAGAAGTCAGAAGTCCAACATGGGTCTCACTGGGCTAAAATCAAGGTGTTAGCAGGGCTAAGTTCCCTCACGAAGCTCTAGGAGAGAATCTGTTTCCTTGCCTTTTCCAGCTTCTAGAGGCTACCACATTCCTTGGCTTGTGGTCCCTTCCTCCATCCTTAAAGCCAGCATCTTCAAATCTCTCTCTCACTCTGATCTCCTCTTCTGCCTCCCTCTTCCATGTTTAAAAAGACTTGTGATTACATTGGGGTACTGGACAATCCAGGAGAGCCTCCTTACCGTGAACTCAGCTGATTAAAACCTCACTTCTATCTGCACCATTGATTCCCCCTTGCCACATAACAGAACATGTCTACAGGTCCCAGAGACTTGGACATGGGCTCTTTGGAGGCTATTATTCTGCTTCCCATAGTGGCTGTGTCAAAATGGTAGGATTTCATGTTTTTAATCTTCTTCCTTATACTTCTCTACACTGTTTGATGTTTTTGGTTTACAATAAGCATATATTTATATGCTCAAAAAAAACTTTTAATGGTGAACATAACAGAAAACTAGAAAAAAAAGGAAAGAAAAAAGAAATAATAACATCCTCTTACAGGCCCCAATGATGTTGCTTTTGCAACACCATTTTTGGCTGGTTTTCTTGTCCTCCTCCCCTGACTGTGACCTGCCTAAGGACAGGGCAGACCCTTTCCCTTCTGTGTCCCTAGCACCAAGCAAAGGGATTTTTTTTTTTTAGCACAGCAGGCTTAAGCAAACGTTTCTTGAACTTAGGGTAAATCCCTTTATCAAAGACTCTGGTTCTGGGGGAATGATGTGCACACTCAGAAACGCACTTCAAAGCCGAGATCCAAATAAACACAATGATATTATTGAAAAGGCCTCATACATAAAACTTAATTCAGAAGCAATCTGGGTAGGACAATCCAGCAGACAGAGAAAGTGTTATTGCTTGGGCTCCGGAAAAAACCCTTCCTCTGTACAGAGCCAGAATAGAGATGCTAAAAGCCAGAAGGCCCCACAGAGCACAGGCCTTCTGGAAATCACTTAACTCCTCAGCCTAGCCAAAAAGGACACATTGGTCTCACTGCAAGAACACCCCACTGTGACCTGGGATAGGCTCTGGGGGCCTAGTCTATCCCTGCCCCCACAAGAAAAAGCCCTAGAAAGCAGAGGGCATTGCTCAGAGGTTCAACCTGGCTGTGCCGTCCCCGAATCCCCCAGGCTGGAAGAAAGAGAAAACTGGGCCCAGCTGAGACCTGTATGAGGCTTCTAGATCAAATCCCTGCCCTGTCACTTCTGAGCTATTTGACCTTTTTTAGCCTCAGTGTTTTTACATGTAAAATGGAACAATATTACCTACTTTACAGAGTTGTTAAGGAATAAAAACAAGATGATGACGGCAAAGTTAGTGAGCTCCGCATCATTATTCCCATTTTACAGATTGGGAAGCTGAAGTAAGGTTATATGATTCTTTCAGGGTCAGACAGCTAATGACTGGCTGACCCCAAAGCTGACTCTTCCCCCACCAAACACTGTGACGGGGGTCCCCAGAGGCTTGCCCTGTGGCTCTTGGATGCCACCCAGATGCAAAGCTGTACAGAGATCTCCCTCCTCACCATAGCACCTGAGTAACTGAGGGACTGAAGTGGATTTAAAGTGTCTCCTTCATGAATGCTTTGGGTTTGGGTATGCTGAATTCTGGATTTGATGCAGAACTTGAATCCAACCCACTTCCTGGGAAAGGAATACAAATTAAGACAGAACCCCCTGGAAGTGTCCTCTTACCCAGTGGAGGCTTTAAGAGGGAGGGAACAGCCAGAGACCTAGACAACAGTGGGGGATGCTGGGGAGAGGAGAAAGAAAAAGACTCCTACAGCTCCAGACACGCTGGGCCCACACACCCAGCCTGTCAGCACCCTCTGAAGCAACCCAGGCTCTGGGTTCAGGGACTCCCTGAAAGGAGCCTGGAAAGTCAGGCCCACTCAGCATGGCCCTTGAGCCAGCCTCTGGCCAGTTTTAGGAAGGAAAGTGTAGAGTGAATTGAAAGCCCATGCAGGCATCACTTGGGGCAGAGCCCTCAGCAGAGGTTGGGCTGCCAGGATGTCTGCCTCTTACCCAACCACATTTATGAAAATAAATGGGGTGGTCAGGCCGGGGTACCCCAAGCTGAGGTCACCAAGATTCTCAGCAGAGGAGAGCTGCATCCTACTGGGGTCCTCTGGACCAGGAAGGATCCCTGAGGGCCTGGGGTCCAGGGCATCTAGCTCCCCAAACCAACCTTGACAGCAACACCATATAGATGTATCCACACACATGCACACACATGGCCAACATCTGTGACCTGGGGCTGGATGCAGACCATGGGCACCACCTCCTAGTGGTGAAAATGGGCAGCAAACAAGCAAGCAGGAAATAGGGAAATATAAGAGAGTGACAGAACCATGAAGATAACAGTTCAGGGCAATGTCGTGGGAATGGGGGCAGGGAGAGGTTCCCAGAAGAGGTGACATTGGAGCTGAGGCCCAAATGACAAGGAGCCAGCTATTCAGAGATCTAGGGAAGCAGGTTCCAGGCAGAGGGAACAGCAACTGCAAATGCCCTGAGGCCAGAATGAACCTGACATGTTTGAGGAAGGGAAAGAAGACTAATGTGATTGGATGGTGGGCAGGTCATGAGGTCATGAGTGGTGGTCCAGACAGATGGAGTAGAGCCTCATCAGCTGTGGTTAGTTCCCATTTCTCCTCTCTGTAGTGGGAAGCCCCCAGGAGGTCTCAGGCAGGGCCTGATGAGATCTGATTCCCATCTCATTTGCTCTGGGCGTGCTGTAAGAATTGCAGGGCAGCAAGTATGAAAGCAGGGGATAAGTGAGGAAGAGGTACAAAGCCTCCCTCCCCTCTCTCTATGAAATGCCCTTACCCTGGTAACTAGTCATGCCTGTGTTTCTATGGATAAAGTCCCACCCCAGATTATAAACTACCCAACACACAAAAGGTCTCCTAAGAGTGAGGTTCCAGTTCTGGTTCCAGGTAAGATGGAGTAAGCACACTTCGCCTTGTCTCTCCCGCTGAATGCAGCTACATAATATGGACTGAAGGCATGGAGCAACTATTTGAGGACTCTGAAAAGTAAACAATAACATGCAACTGGAGGAAGAAGACCAGAATCTGAAGTACCACCAAACTGACAGTGAGTTTACTATTTTTTTAATCTTCCAGTATCTCTCAGTCTGGATACGAGGCAGGTGAAACCCCAGAAGTGGGCACGGGGTTGCAGACAGAAAGAGCTGAGAGAAGCCCTCTAGTTGTGGGTCAAGGAGAGAGAAAGGACCTCCTAATACTCAGAGTGGGGGAAATCCCCCATTTTTCTTTTTTATTTCCTTTTTCTCTTCTCCATTCTCTCACACTCCAGTCCTTGGCAGCACACTCAAAAAATAAGAGACAGGGGAGCCTTACTCTCTGATTAGAGTAACTGTGGTCCTAGGAAGGTGAAGCAAACACCTGTTGCTCTTTTCTTTCTGTGTCCTCTCATGCAGTTGCAGGAGGTGTGCAACAGAGCAGGGTAAAGAGAGCCCCAACTTTCTGGCCAGAAAGGCTTAGGGAGCACCAGGAAACTGGAAAATACTAGGGAGATGGTTGACAAAGTGGAGCTTGGGAAACTGATGTCGTAAGTTGTTTATAATCTCCTGGGCTCACACCTGAGCTGTGCATCCGTGGATCTGACTCTAAACAACACACTACAGGCTTTGGGAACTGAATTATGAGACAAAACAATGCCCAGGTCCCAGACTGGCCAGTGGGTGGTGCACACATGGGATGGATACAAATAGCACTGCAGAGGCTTCAAAAATGGACCTGACATTGAAACCACAATCCATAGAAGGCAGGTTGCAACTTGCAGTCTGAACTTAGCTGGGTCAATTATCTAATAAAATAAAAATATCGACCTTCTCCATAGAACTTAAATAAGACCATAGCATTTAAATAAAACCAAAAGTTTCATAGCATAGTATCAAAATGTCCAGGATCCAGTCCAAAATAACTTGGCATCTGAAGAACCAGGAAAATCTCAACTTGCATAGGAAAAGACAATTGACAGATATCAACACTGAGATAACACATATGTTGGAATTATCTGACAAAGATTTTTAGGCAGCTGTCATAAAAAGTCTCTATAATAAGGGCAAAAACTCTTGCTGTGAATGGAAAGATAGTCTCAGCAAGAAATATAAGATATAAAATAAAGAACAAAATGGAAACTTTATAACTGAAAAATGCAATAACCAAAACAAACAAACAAACAAAAAAAAAACACCTCACTGAACAGGCTCAACAGCAGAATGGAGATAACAGAGGAATTTGTCAACAGTGAATTTGAAGACAGATTCACAGAAATTATCCAATTTGAAGAGCAGAGAGAAAAAATATTTTTATAATGAAAGGAGCCTTAGGGACCTGTGATAAAATACCAAAAGAATCTAACATTGATGTCATCAGTGTTTCAGGAGAAGAGAAAGAGTACAGTGATAAAAAATAATTGAACAAATAATGGCTGAAAACTTCCCAAATGTGGTGAAAGATACAAACTTACAGATTCAACAGCACAGTGAACCTCAAACAGGATAAATCCAAAGAATTCTACTCTTACATGTTATAATCAAATTTTGAAAACTATAGACAAAAGGAAAGTCTTGAAAGCAGCCAAAGAAAAACAGTACATTACTTATAGGGGGAAAAATGATTCAAATTAGCACAGATTTCTTATCAAAACCATGGAGTCTAAAGGAAGTGGGAAAACATTTTTAACATGCTGAAAGAAAAGAACTACCAACACAGAATTCTATTTCCAGCAAAAATATCCTTCGAGAATTATGGTGACATAAAGATATTCTCAGAGGAAGAAAAACTAAGAGAACTTATTACCAGTAGACCTACCCTAAAATAGTTGCCTAAGGAAGTTCTTCAGACAGAAGGGAAATGATACTAGAAGAAAATTTTGCACATCAGGAATAAGGGAAGAACAATGGAAATATAGTAAATATCTGGAAAAATATAATAGACTGTTATAAGTAAGAATTATAATATTGTCTAATGGCGAGGTCGCTGTATGTATTTGTATAAAATACAACTAGAACAGAAAGGAGGTAGAGTAAAGGGACCTATATGATGCTAAAGTTTCAACATTCAAATTGAAGTTGTAAAAATATTGGTTCTAAGTAGACAGTGAAAAGTTAAGTATGTTTATTGTAATCCCTAGAGCAACCACTAAAACAACTACACAAAGAGTTACAGTCAAACACAAAGATAAGTCTAAATACTAAAAAATGTTCAATAGTTAGAAATATAACAGCAAAATAAACCCAAAGCAAGCAGAAGGAAGGAAATAAAAATTAGAGTAAAAAAGTCAATGAATCCGAATACACAAAAATAATAGAGAAAAATCAATGAAGCCAAAAACTGGTTCTTTGTAAAGATCAATAAAATTGATAAATCTCCATCAAGACTAACATTTTTTTTTTTTTTTTTTTTTGAAGTACGGGGGCCTCTCGCCGTTGTGGCCTCCCCCGTCGCGGAGCACGGGCTCCGGACGCGCAGGCTCAGCGGCCATGGCTCACGGGCCCAGCCGCTCCTTTGTTTTTTGCAGTACGTGGGCCTCTCGCTGTTGTGGCCTCTCCCGTTGTGGAGCACAGGCTCCAGACGCGCAGGCTCAGCAGCCATGGCTCACGGTCCCAGCCGCTCTGTGGCATGTGGGATCTTCCTGGACCGGGGCACGAACCCGCGTCCCCTGCATCGGCAGGCGGACTCTCAACCACTGCACCACCAGGGAAGCCCTAACATTTTTTTAAAAAGGAAAGAGCATATAAATTAACAATAGTCAGGAATTTTTTAAAGGATATCACTAAAGACTTCATAGGCATTAAAAAGATAAAGGAACACTACAAACAAATCTGTGCACATAATTCAACTTTGATGAAATTCATGATTTCCTCAAAAACCACAAACTACCAAAACTCACCCCAAGATAAAGTAGAAAGCCTGAAAGTCCTATAACTATCAAAGAAATTGAACTCACAGTCGAAAAGCTTCCAAAAAAGAAATCTTCAGGCCCAGACTATTTTACTGGCAAATTCTACCAAATATTTAAGGAAGAAAGGTCACCAATGCTACACAATCTCTTTTAGAAAATAGAAGAGGAGGGAACACTTCTCAACTCCTTTTATAAAGCCAATATTACCCTGATACTAAAACCAGACAAAGAAAGTTCAGGGGAAAACAATTATAGACCAATTTCCCTCAAGAACATAGAGGCAAAAATCTGAAACAAAAATTGGTGCATCTAATCTAGCAATGAATAAAAAGTATAATACATCACAAACAAGAAGAATTTTACCTGGAATGTAGGCTGGTACAATATTTTAAAGTCAATGTAATCTACCATATTAACAGACAAAAACAGAAAAAACACATTGTCATATCAACTGATGCAGAAAAATAATTTGATAAAATTTAACATTCATTTTTGAGTAAAAATTTTAAACTCTCAGCCAACTAATTTAGAAAAGAACTTTCTCAACCTGATAAAGAGCATCTACCAATAAACCCTAAGGTTAACATGATAATCATGAAGGACTGAATATTTTATCCCCTAAGATAGGCAACATTCTCCCTACTGTTATTCAGCATTGTACTGGAAGTCCTAGACAGTGCAGTAAGGCAAGAAAAATAAATACAAGGCATACAGATTGGAAGGGAAGAAATACAACTGTCCCTATTCCCAGGTAACATGATTGTATATGTAAAAAACCTCAAAGAATCTATAATAGGAAATTCTAGAAATAACAAATGAGTTTAGTAAGGTAACAGGATACAAGGTCAAAACACAATAAATCAATCATATGTCTATATCCTAGCAATAAACTCTTGGAGACAAAAAAAAAGTAAGCCATTTACAACACTTAAAAACAAAATACTGGGACTTCCCTGGTGGCGCAGTGGTTGAGAGTCCTCCTGCAGATGCAGGGGACACCAGTTCGTGCCCCCGTCCGGGAAGATCCCACATGCCGCAGAGCGGCTGGGCCCATGAGCCGTGGCTACTGAGCCTGAGCGTCCAGAGCCTGTGCTCCACAGCGGGAGAGGCCACAACAGTGAGAGGCCCGCATACCGAAAAAAAAAACAAAACTTAGGTATAAATCTAAAATACATATGCAGGATTTGTATCCTGAAAACTAAAAAATGCTTATAAAAAGAAATTTTAAAGGAACTAAATAAATGAAGATATATACTATGTTCATGGATTGAAAAACTCAAAATAGTGAAGACGTCAGTACTCTGTAAATTGGTCTATAGATTTAAGGCAATTCCAACAAAAATATGAGCAGGACTTTTTACAGATATAGACAAAATTATTCTAAAATTTATATGGAAAAGCAAAGGAACTAGAATTAGCTATGACAATTTTGAAAAAGAAGCATAAAGTGGGGCCAATCACTCTGCCCAATATCAAAGCCATTAGGCTATAGGCAATTTAGCTATAGTAATCAAGACAGTGTGGTGCTGGCAAAAGGATAGACACATAGATCAATGAAGTTGAGGTTTGATGGGGGTTCTGCAGACAGCAAATATGGCCAGGACCCAGGTGTATGTCCCCAGAAAACTGTAATCATGCACCTCAGCCGAGGGCCACAACTTCCAAGGTGGTGCAGCTAGCAGTGAGAGACATGGCACAGGGAGGGTGGTGCTGACTCTGATTTGGAACAAGCCAGAGCAGATAGGTCTGAGATGCCTCTGGAATCCTACCACACTCACTGGTTGGCTTTCTCAGCAACTGTCCTGAGTGAGGCCAGGGAAAATACAACTTGTGCTTACAAATGCCCATGAGTGAACCTTGCCTGTGAGCTTCACTAGTGTCCTAAGGAGGGACAGAAGGTTGATAACCACTGGATGGAAGGGCCAGGTCTCCCATAGCTCACACCCAGGGCCTGTGTGCTTGGCCTCTGCCTCTCGAGCCCTATCACATTCTACACCCCTCCACACTTGGGGTTCAGAAAGCTAAAAATCTGGCTGTCTCTGCATAGCTTCTGGAATACCCTGACGCTCATCCCCACTTGGCAAACTCCTATGCAACTTTCAGGGCCCAACTCTAATGTCCCCCTCTTCCTTCTACAGACACAACCTTGGGCCTAGACAGAAAGTGAGAGGAAGAGGAGGGCAAGGAGGGCAGTAAGGAGAAAATTCAGTTAGCAAATAATGTGCTGTGGGAGAGGCTAGAAACAGCCCCCTTAGTGCCCCCACTCCCCATGCACGGGAAAGCTAGACCTGCAAGAACCAGCCCACCACACCGAATCTCTGATCATTAAAACACCCACAGGCTCTGTTCCAGCAGTTCCACTCATGATATCCACCCTACAGACACAACTGCCACCTCAGAGCACCAGGAGATGGGCTCACTGAGCTTCGCTTTTAATGGCAAAAAGCTGGAAATGACCCAACCACAGGGGCCCATTAAATATTCTGTGAGGTATCCACATGACACAATGCTGGGTGAAGGGTTATAAAATGAGTTCAATCTCTGCACATCAACATGGCGAGGTCCCCGGGATATACTTTTGAGTGAAAAATGTAAATTACAGGATGACACTTATAGAATGTGTTTTAAATATATATGTAATATTTTTAAAGGGAGGAGAGAAATATACAAACAATTCTATGTATTTTTCTCAAAGTGCATTTAGGAGCATGTAAACACATAGAAAAAGATCTAGAAAGATATTTTTCTAGGGCCTCCATTCTCTCAAAGGGGTGGGGGCTAAGAGTCTGGGCGGACCAGCCAGGGCTTTGGCCTAATCTGCACAGCTGTAGGCTTTACAAAAAGAACATATTCAAATGATTTCGGTGACTAAAATATAATGAGAGCAGATGAATTCACTGCAATTAGAATTTTTTTCAAAAGAGAAAACCCTGCCGTGAAATCTCCAAGGCTGACCCCGGTGGTCAGGGCCCCGTAGGGTGAGGCCGGGGTGCACACACAGGATTCCCAATCCTCGCCCTCATGAGATGAGATGGCACTGGCACAGGAGACAGGAAGGCTCAATGCAGGGGCCCCACCCAGGCCACAGGGCACAGTTAGATTTGTCTGGGAGCAAGCTGGCCTGGCAGCTTAGAACACACACATGCACACACGCTCACATGTGCATACACACATCATCACACTCGCGCACATACAAACACACACCACACACATACATATCATCATAATCACATACACACATACTCAAATACACACACTCACATGGATGTACATATATAAACATACACCCCCACACACACATTCACAGTGCACAGTCTCACATACATACCACTTAAACACAGGCACATAGACATACACCACAAATTTAAGCTCACACACCACTCACATGTGCAAACACACACTCACAGGCACATAAGCACACCACTCAAACAGATGCTTGCACACTCTCTCAGGGCCCACACTTATGCTTGCTCACACACACATTCACACACACCCAACACTCACAGACCCTTGGGGCCGGGGCAGCCTATGGGCAGGAAGAGGCCCCAGAGTTCTCCTCCAAGCCTACGTTCTTGCAGGAAGGAAGATGCCCAGGGAACAAGCTGCAGGGAAAGCAGGGAGCCCCTGCTCCATCCTCCAGCCTTGCTGGACTGCTAATCTCTAGAGCCAGGCCCCATGCTAGCAGAAAGCCATGCAGATGAACCTGACCTTGGAACTGACACTCCAGGAGGAACAAAGCTGTGAGATGGTCTCCTATAGCACCAAGTACTCCTGCAGGTGCTGGGACAGTATTCTGCATTGGAGACTCTCAGGAAGGGCCCCTCTGAGGACACAGCACTTGTCCTGGGACAAAGCCCAACTGGATCTAGGGCCTTAGGGCCTCAGAGAGCATAGCTGGGCAAGAGGCCAGAAGGCATATAGGGGTCAGCCAGCTGCCAGGTGGGGGATGAGCTGAGAAGCCCATCCCAGGAAGCCAGTCCCACCCTTGTTATATCCCCAGAAGCTTCAACCCTGGGCATGAGTCCTTGGGGCTGGTGAGAGAGCCCAGTACATAGCAGAGGAGAAGCATTCACCAGGGACAACAAAGGGAGGTGAACGCTGAGATGAGCCAGCGGCCAGCCAGCCTGAGCCCAGCCCAAACTCCCACTGCCAGTATGGGGCAAACACTGGCACCCACACAGCACCTTTGCCTCCAGGTCACCTGTCCCTGCTGTGCACTGCCGTCCACCCCAGCAGGTGCTGTGAGGGTATCACTACCCTCTACGAAGCTCATCAGCCATCCCAGGGTTCCAGCACCAGACTGGCCCAGGGGAGGCATTGCTCATCATGCGAGGAAAGCTCTGTGACACAGCAGAAGCTTTGCTCAACAGCTTAAGGAGCCCAGTCCTGGAGCCCACCACTCTGCAGTGGCTTCCCAGGCCAGGCTGCACTGTTTGCTGACAGTGCCATGGAGTACTCCAGGCTGGGAGCCAGGGCACACTGAGCCCATGTGACCTCATTCTCCGCATAGTTGCCCAATGGAATCTCTGAAACATGAATCAGACCTGTCCCCAAATCCTCCAGAGGCTTCCCACAACATGACTGCTCTTGTCACCTGACTTCTCCTTCACTCAAAGTTCCTGCCACAGATATCTTCTTTCTGTCCTTAGCACGCTTCAACTTAGTTCCTGCCCCAGGGCCTTTACACCTGCTGTTCCTTCGACCTGGACGTCCAGGTCTCAACTCAAATGTCTCCTCCTCAGAAGGACCTTGGCTATAAGTGCTCCTTCCCTGTCACACTCTATTCTGCCATCCTGTTCTATATTTTTCATAACACCATTTCCCAATAATCGACATGTGGGTTCTTTACTGGGTCACTGTCTGCCCTCCAACCAGAAGACCCCAGGAGAGTGGAGTCTTCCTTGCTGGACCCTCAGCCCCCAGACCAGTGCCTAGCACCTCAGAGGTGGTCAATAAATATGGGAAAGTTGCTTCACCTTTGAAGCTTCCATTTCCCCTACTTGCATGGGGCTTCCTTCTCAAGGTCACCATCTCACACAATGGGCCAAGTTCACTGCCTTCTGGCATGAGCAGGGCATATACAAGAGGAAGTGTAAAAGAAATGTTTATATTGAGAATTCTGGTGCTCTGATTTCTCTCTGGTGTAAAAAACATTCGGGTTGCTTGCTTGGAGGTGGGAAGACAGGCACTGGGAGTTGTCTGACATGGATTATCTTAGCAGCAGGAGAATCTGAAGGGATGTCGGGAGGCACCAGGACCATCTGACAAATGACCGCCTTGGGGATCCGCAGAACTCAGCAGCACCGGGAGAAAGCACTTGAAATGCCAGCTGGAAAGGCCACGCACACCAGCTGGCAGGGGAGCTGCGTAGCCCCACGAGCAGGCAGAAGGTGGGCATCAGGCAGCCACCACTGCTCCCAGAACAAGGGTGCAGGAGGGCAAGGGGCCTTGGAAATCCCTGCGATGTGATAATCACCCACTGCAGACCCCACGCAATAGATCACCTCATTTTCTTTTTCTAGACAAATACTTGGAAGGAATTTTTTAACTGTATTCACAGAATAAATTCTCTCAAAATGTGCATCGATAGGGAGGGAGGGGGTAAAGCCTCGAGCCCTCCCAGAGAAGTGCCTCTTCCTGGGGGTGGTGGGCCCAGTGAGTGTGTCAGCAGCCCCAGACCACAGTGTGTCACCTGGGAGCTTGTTAGAAATGAGAAATCCCAGCTCCAGTACAGACCCGAGAACCAGAATCTACATTATTGCAAGTTCCTAGGTGATCTGATGCTTATTAAAGTCTAGGACATAGTTACCTTTAAGGGTGTGTGTGTGCGCGCGTGTGCGCGTGTGTGTTTTGTGACAGCACCTGAAATCTACCCTGTTAGCAATTTTCCAGCATTCAGTACAGTTGTGTCTTTTCTGTTTTTTTTTTTTTGTGGTATGCGGGCCTCTCACTGTTGTGGCCTCTCCCGTTGCAGAGCACAGGCTCCGGACGCACAGGCTCAGCGGCCATGGCTCACGGGCCTAGCCACTCCGCGGCATGTGGGATCTTCCCGGACCGGGACACGAACCCATGTCCCCTGCATTGGCAGGCGGACTCTCAACCACTGCGCCACCAGGGAATCCCAGTACAGTATCATTAACTATAATGTGAATGCTGTACATTAGATCTCTGCACTTCTTCATCCTGCATAACTGCAACTTTACACCTCTGACCAACATCTTCCCATTTCCTCCACCACCTCAGCCCCTGGTAACCACTGTTCTACTCTCTGCTTCTATGTATTTGACTTTTTTAGATTCCACATATCAGTGAGCTCATGCAGTGTTTTTCTTTCTCTGTCTGGCTTATTTCACTTAGCCTAATGTCTTCCAGGTTCATTTAATTTAAAATAAGTCTGGGACATGCCACTCTACACTCTCCAGGGCCCCTTGAAGACCAGCAGAGGGCCCCTGGAGGAGCCTGGGCTGCTGAACCACGCCCCGCCTTACTAGCTGTGTGGCCTGGGTAGTGAAGCTCTTCCTGTTCACCGAGTCTCACTTACTCCAGCAGTAAAATGAGAGGAATCTCTCAGGCTGGCAAAGGCCCAAGGGAGAGGAAGCTGGAGAAGCGGGAGCCCCAGGGCCTTGGTTCGCCTCCTGGTGATGGTAAGAGGGCCAACACACCACACCAAGGCCACACTGTGGGGTCAGGGAGGCCTTATCCTGGACAGGCTGCCCACCCTCACCACACAGCACCCAGGACCAAGCCACCCACCTGCCCCAGCCCGCTGCTGCCCAGCTAGCTCATTCCTCATGGCCTTTGGCCCCTCTCTTCCACTTTGGGGTAGGGCCAAGGACCCCCCTGAGAGCAGGACCAGTGCTTGCTGTCCACCAGCTCAACAACAACAGGAAACAATTCTTCCAAACCAGATTATGTAAGGGAAAGATGCATATGTTCAACAGATGTTTGCCCAGATGCCGATCCTCCCCAACCCCTCTGATCAGGAAAGCCTTGCCCACTTCCGCTCAGGGCCCAGCCCTCCCGGCCCAGGAGGAGCTAGCCTCTGGCTGAACACGCCTCTGGTTCTGCACTGTCCTGAGCTGGGCTGTAAGCCCAGCCCCTCTCCGAGTGCTCTCACTGCTCTCGGTAACCTAAGGGCAGGCACAGGCCCTGCACAGAGACGTAGTGAGTGGCCAGGGTCAGCCGGCTGTGAGCAACACACAAAGAGTCAGACATAAACCTGTCGACAAAGGCCCAGCCACAGAGAAGAATGTGAACAGTGGACACCTTGCCGTGCAGAAGAAGTAGAGATGACAGAAGGGGCACTGGGACCCTGATCACACTAAGGGAGGTCTCTAGACCTCCCTCTCATACTCTTATATTAATGGGCATCCTCACATTCACACACACTCACACCCACACATGCACTCACACACCCATGCACACAGACACATACACTCAAAATGCATTCTCACGCTTTCATGTATCCTCACGTCCATTCACACCCACCCATGCACACACACACTCATACACCACACAGAGCCAGAGGGGGAGCCAGAGGGGTCCCTGACCAGAGCCAGGGTGTCAGCTCTGGGACTAGGGGTTCCCGACCAGAACCTGATGACGGCTCCCTGCACCCAACACACACACTGCCACCCATGGCCCACCCCTGAGTGCCGTGCTTCTGCACCCACTCAGAGCAGGCAGGGCTATGCCAAAGCCAGGCCCAGGGATGGCACTTCCTGGGCTCCGGGCCCCTTCCTGTCCCCGCCAGGTCGGCCCCTGTCCTTGTCTCACTCAGCTCTTGGGAAGCACCTCTCACCAGCCATCTGGGGCTTGGCTGGGCCTCAGCCTCCTGGCTGCCACGTCTCACTCAGAGCTGGGCAGGCGCCAACTCTGAGCTAAGTGAGTGCGGGCAGTGGAAGGGGGGTGCAGGGAAGTAGGCAGGGATAGGGCTGCTCCTCCTCCCTCATCGTGGCCAGCACAGACACTGTTTTCCCATCCCTTTTGAAATAAGAGTAATAAGTCCACCGAGCTTTACTCAGAGCCCCCGGGCTCACAAGCCCTCCTGTCTGCTCGCTCCTCCGCAGGCACCAGGCCATGTCCCTCCTCTCATGGCGTGTACTCTGCCACATCCCCATGGATTATGGCCCCATTTTATAGATAAGGGAAACAAAGCCTTTAGAGGCCAATGTGCCTGCCAGGTCACAGAGCCCATCGGGGGTGACCCTGGCCAGAACCCAACCCCCAGCTCTGGGGGCTGCTCCCTTCCACCTGGCCCTCATGGCCTCTGTACATCCAGGTCATGTCCTGCCCCAGCCTCCATGACAGCCGACTCTCCACCCAGTTGTCCGGGGCCCCCACACCTCCCTGTGCCAGGGCCAACCAAGAGCCACTGGAACACAGGACGCTCCCTCAGCTTGGCCCTAGGAGCCTCAAGCCCAGCCTATCCAGACAGAAATTCTCCTCTTCCTCTCTACCCTGCTCATCCCCTCCCTGGGAGCCTAATCACAGTCAGCCGTGTGCCTTCCTCCCAGTCATGCGAGCCAGGAGCCTGGAAGTTGTCCTGGATTCCTCCTCCCTCCCACTCATGTCCCCAAGATGCAACCCTACCACTTCCCAATTATCTGCCACCACCACAACCACCCCTCCTCTCCCTGTCCCTGCCTCCGCACTAGCCTAACATCTCTCTCTCCTGTTCCTCCAAGGGCCTCAGCTCAGGCCCTGTCCGTCTGGCACAGCCTCTACCCCACCCCAGAGAGCTCTTCCCAAGATGCACATCACAAGGTGACCATGGATGAGACTAAATACCCCATGTTCTGGAATGCACTGAGACCAGATCACTGTGCAAGGGTCATGTCAAGGTCCTGAGGCCAGCTGACTGTACTCCTGTCAGTAAAGTGGAGGTGTCCCCAAGTGCATTCATTCCTGCCATTGTTAATCCAGGGAGCCGGGATCAAGGGTCAGGAAATGGGAGCTGGGGTCAGGAGGTGCACACAGGGGTGGGAAGAAAGCCAGGTCCGGGGACATTCCTCCCCACCTCCCTTGTCCCATTCACAAGAAAGGACGTGAGCCCTCCACCCACATAACCAGCCATGGTCATACTCCCTGGGGAATAAGAGGTCCATCTGATCTGAGCAGTACTGCTTTAAAAGAAAAGCCATGCCCAGAACAGCCTACTGATGAGGGAAAATTGAAATAAAGATAATATGTATTCTCAGAGAGGTAACAAACAACACTGTTGGAACACAGAGCAGGAACGAGCAGCTACAAAAAAACCTGGTTAGGACAAATGTTTATAATTGGAAAAAGACCTAGTCACTGCACAGAATAGCACAAAGAATGAGCCAACCAACCAACTCAGAAGCTGAGGGTGTGGTGGGAGCACTCACTCTGGATGCTCAGGGGTCAAGACAGAGAAGGCATATGAGAAAACTTAAACGATGTAGATGAACCCACATCGTCCACATGAAGTAGAAAAGGGGAGAGAAAGAAGAAACATTTGAAGAAATAATGGCCGAGAATTTCGCAAAATTAGATGAAAGATTTCAACTTCAGTGGATTCACAGAGAGTTAGCTGATCAAGACACATCTAAGGAAAAAAACCACCTAGACACATTATCATGAAGCCCAAGAATATCAAAGACAAAGAGAAAGTTCTGACAGCTCCCAGAGGGAAAGAGCAGATCAATACAGAGGAAAGCATCTTCAGACATGAGACTCTAGGACCAGAACCAAGCACCAGTGGTGACAGACAATATAAAATAAAAGAAGAAGAAGAAGAAGGGGTCTCGTGGGGGGTGGGGGGGGGGTGGGGAGGAAGGACACAGCCCATTCCCTGAGGCCAGAGTAACAGCAGAGGCAGCAGAGAACAGCCAAGTCCCCTCAGGAGGGTGGGCAGTGGCAAAGGCCACACCAGAGCAAAAGAGACCCAGTGACCCAGGGGGTCAGCACCTTGGGGGACACCTTAGCAGGTGGAATGTGGGGCCTCTGAGAGAGTCCCAGCCACTGCGTCAGAGGACTCACACCACCGTGAGCACGTGAGGTTCCTACCTAAGTCCCTTAGGGGTTCCCACCCACAGAACACCCCCTCACTCCCTGGGATTTCAGACCCACCGGATGCTGTCTCCAGGACACTGTGCTCCCAGAGAACACTGCCTCTTCACAGTTTCCACAAGGTCTGGTCAAAGGAAGGATGGAGAAATGTGGTTAAATAAAGGACAGGGGAGGAAGGAAGGAAAGAGAAAGAAGAAGGGAGGGAAGAGGGAAGGAGAAAACCACAAAAGGAAGGAAAGAAAGAAATTCCAGCTAACTCTCAGCAACATACAAGTGCAGTAATGCAAGGACAAAAGCAGAGCCCCACCCTCCTGCCAGCTCTGCCCAGAGGCCACCTGCGGGCCACTGGAGCCAGCCTGCAGCCAGCAGCTGTCAGCCCTTCCCCCTTGGTTTCTTTCTTCCTGATGGCTACCTGATAATTCCTCATAAACCTGTGCTTGGGCTCTGGCTTGAGCCGTCCTTGTCCCTGAAGTCCCTGGCAGAGCAGCTGACATCACAATACAATATCACATCGCCGGGCCAGCCTGCTCAGGTGGTGCACTTCTGACCCCAATTTCTGTCACCAACGCAACAGGGAGGGAGCATGAAGACCCCAAAAGCCCAGAGCACAGCTTCACATAGAGAGAGAGACACAAACAGGTGGGTGTCCAAGGAGGCGATGACACTGGTCTGCAGTGAACCTCATTCACAGGGAGGGAGACCCCAGGGACACAAAGGAGCTGAGTGGGCGTCCCTCCCCACGTTTCTCACATCACCCTGCTGCCACCCAACTGTCCAGAGGGGAGGCCAACTGTGGGAAGGAAACAGGATCTCATGCCTTGGACCAGAGCCAAGAGCTCTGTGGCCATCGAGGACCACTGGGCTCACTGGCTGGACACGCCCACTGGGACTTTCCAGGAGTGCTGTTGGCATTCAACACCACGTGCCCCAATAATTACAGGGAAACCTCATTTACTTTCTTGTATTAATTACACAAGTATTATGTAAACATACTCTCCTGGGCATCACTGGTGTGTCAGCTTGCCGTCCACTCCTCCCTTCCACTTCTACCTGTGCATCCTTGTCCACCCCTGTGCCCATGCCTCCACCTCACTCCTCGAGGTTGCTCTGCTCAACTCGGGGTATGCAGTTCATTTGACCTTTCTCCTCCAGACGGACATGGTGGTACTTTAAGATGTCTTATCTCGCAGGATGGTGCCCTGCGCGTCTGCGTCTCGGGGAGATCTCAAGGCCTGGAGCACAGGGTGGGCGGCCACCCAGTCGGTGCTCCTTGTCCACATACACAGCAGACCAGCCTCCTCGCTGCTGCCTACCCACAGGTGACCAGCAGCACCGCAGCACTGGGGTAATTGATGTTTCTCTAACAGCCAGTGCAACTCGGAGCTTATGCTTGTTAGGGGAACATCCATCTCAGCACACATCTCACTGAGGACCTGCCATGTGGCCAGCACCAGGCAGGATGCCCTGGCCAGGTGAGGAGAGTGGTGCAGGCACGCAGGGTGGAGATAGGGCTGGGCCACAGTGAGCAGGAGGCAGGTGTAGACTGAGGTTTTCTGGGGTCCTTGGGGGCCTTGCCCAGGGCTGACACAGAGCTGGGACATGAAGAATGGGCAACAGAGAGTCCAATCCCTGCCCCCCCAGCAGGATCCCCACTTGCAAGCCCTCCCCAGGTCTCGAGCAGGCTGATCCTGGGCCAGATGGCTGCCCTGGCCACTAGAAAAGGGCCCTCCCTGGACCAGGCGGGTGGGGCAGGCCAGCCCTTCTGCCCTCCTAGCTCAGAGCCCCACCCCAGGGCCCACAGGGCCCAGCCTGGCATGGCCACCCAGACGGAGATCCTGGGCTAACACATCCCCAGCAGAAAGGGCCATTCATCTCTGAGCTTAACTAGCCTCTTCCAATTAGTGAAGAATAAAATGGCAGCGTTTACTCTGAAGAATTGCAATGTAAGATTATTAATTAAATGCACTGCTGCTGAGCCTCCCCACACAGGAGGCCAAGCCCTCATTAAAACGGCATGAGACTGAAGCCAGGAGAGGGAGCAGAGGCAGAGGGGGAGCCAGACATGAGATGGGGAGAAGAAGAGACAGCGTGAGGGAGAGACATGGGGCAGACAGGGCCAGGAAGGCCATGGGCCCTGTCGCAGGGAGGGGCCCCACCACAAACCCCTTTTGGAGAATGTGCCTGCTACAGCTGCTTCCAGTCCTTTCTCAACAAGATTGCGAGGGGGGAATAAACCAAGTGCGTGCTGGAGGTGCTCCAGCAACACTGGGCCTCCTCTTTCTGAAACTGAACAGTGAGAGACAAGGGGCACAGCCCAGCAGCTGGCATTCGTTCCCATGCGGCAGAGGACAGCTCCTGCCCTGGACCCGGGTTCGGGGGCAACCCTGAGGCCCCTTGGCTCAGGCTGGAGCTGTCCTCCAGGGCAACTTCCTGGGAGGAGCACTGATGTTACTCTCTTGGGCCCTGAGATGTTGGGCCCTGGCCTCTTCTCGGGGAGAGGCCTGAAGGGCCATCCAGGAAGGTCAGACCCCAACCCGAAGGAGCAGGTCACAGACAGAACCAGCCACTGGGCAGGAAAGCCTTCTTCAACTGTGCACTTGGGGAAAGGGTCGATGTTTGCCATGTTGACTTTGCTTTCCCCCTGCGTGTTATTTCTCTTCTGTTTTCCTCCAGCCATGAGTGAGGTCTTGTGAAAGATTATAGGTGGTTCTCAGTTACGACTGCAGGTGCCCAGCAGCTATGCCCTTTGACACGTACACGTGCACCACATACATGCATGTACACCCGTGTGCACTCACACATGCCTCACACATGCATCCACACGCACCACACAGGCACTTGTACACATGTATCACATGCACACGTGTGTGCCCACACATTACACGCGTGCACACATCCATCACACGTACATGTGTTTACACATACACAAGTGCATGCACGTGTTGTTCCTGCACAGGTGTCACACGTGCACCTACATGCACTCGCATGCACATACACTCACCCTGTTAGCTGCTCTTGGCCTCTTTATCTGCTTACCTATTTTCACAGTTCTTACCACTCTCTGAAATGTTCATTCCTGTCTCCCCACCTCTACCCTGCCCACATTCATCCAGCAGAATAAAACCCCCAACCCTCTGCCAAGCAGGGCTGTACCCGTCTTTTCAGCGACAGTCACACAAAGCATGTCTACAGGATGGGCTCAGCCCCCATGAGCCTCTCCTGGGCAGCTTGGTCACGCCTGGCTCCCCAGCACTCTTGCCTGTCTCTCTGCTGGCCAGCACCTTCCTATCCAATGTACCCCACCTCGGACTGGCCCTGATAATTCCTGGTCTCTGGTTCCTGTCTGCCGACAGCCCTGCCTGCCCTGGTGCGTGTTGTTCTGCATTCAGCCCACTCTAGCTGCCCAGCCTGAAGGTTCCCAAAGTGGCCAGTGGTCGGTCAACCTCCCCCAGCCTAATACTCTCCTTCCAGGGCCGGCCAACTCCCAGGAGAGCTGCACAGCCTCATTGGCAACCTCGGTGTACCTGCCCTGCTCAGTGAGTGAGGGGAGGCCACAAGGAAACTCCCTCCTGGCTTCTATCCTCATCCTTCTCTTTCCTTCCATCCTGTGGGGCAGCAACTGCCTCCTCCAGCCATCTAGGGCTCCCGATCCCAGCCCCGCCTCTTCCTTGGGGACCTCAGGCCTGTCTAGAGTCCACGGCCTTCCTCCTGATAACACAGCCCTGTGTTTGTCAGAAGCCACTCCCCGCTGCCTCCCCCCAGGTCACATGGGGGGAAAGGGGGCACATGACCCAGGTCAGGCCAACCCAACCGCAGTAAACACAGCTCAGGGATGAGGACTTGACACTAGTCCATCAGATTAAATCCAGAAACTATTGCTGTAACTATTAGAAAAGAAGAGCTGTTTCCCCTGGGGTTGTTAAACTGTACGAATGTGAGGTAGACCCTGCCTGCAGCCTTTTTTTCATACATGAATAAAAGAGCATGAATGAAATTAACACTGAGGGGAGTAGAGCCAAGAGCTGGAGAAAAGTAAGAGACTAAAACTTTATTTGTTTACCTGGATCCAGCCATACCTGAAGTTAGTCAGCCCTGTATTTTTTTTCGGACTTATTAACCAATAAATTCTTCTTTCTTTAAGCCAATTTCATTTGGATTTCTGACACTTGCAGAATAACTCCTGACTAATACACCCGTTCTTTTCCATATCTTCAAACTTTCCCTCTCCCCTAAATCCTTGTCCTCCATCTATGACCAAACTTAAGCCAACTAAAATCCTCTGAGCATGTAACCACGGTGACAGATATTAATGAGACTTATTTTGATAATCATTTTGCAACATATAAAAAGTTGAATCATTATATTGTACACCTGTAACTAATATAATATTGTATGTCAATTATACCTCAATAAAAAAATTAAAATTAAAAAAAATTTTTAAGTGTCCAAAAAAAAAAATCCCTCTGTACAAAGAGGCAGAGGTCAAACACACGTATACATATGTGCACACGTGACTACTACATGCACATACGTTCATTCAAATCTTTCAAAAAGGAAAAGTCCTCTTCACCCGGACATCTCCCCCGGCTACAGCATCTGTCCCCATGATGCACCCTCTCTCCTCCCTTTCCTTACCTCACCCCGGCCCCTCCCCTGGTCAGTCTCACTTCCACCCGCTCCCCACACCCTGGTCCTGACGTCTGCAAAGCCCCCTCTCTGATGATGGACCTCGCGCGCACTGCATCTGGGAGCCTCCTGCCTCACCGAGCCCCACACCCTTAAATCTTTCTCATCCATTAGCACAGCAGCGCACCTTGTGTGTCTCAGGTGTCCACTGCCTCCCCCACTTGTCCCCGAGGTGGTGAAGGGCCAGGCAGTGTCTTCCTCCTGCCCTTCTCTCCTTTGGTGCTCACCCTCCCTAGGCAATGGCACCCTCAGCCCTCTGCACAGACAGCTCCCTCGTGAGTTCTGCCCAGACTCTGTTCCTGCACATAGAACCTGCACTTCTAACTGCCTCAGGACGCCTCCTGGGAAACTGCCCCAGCTACACGCTCTCCTCCAAGCTGCTCCTCCTTGCCAGCCAGCGCACCTCTAACCCTTCCTCCCACCCACCCGAGTCAGAGGCCTGGGAGTGTTTCTCCTCATCCTCTCCCTCACCTACCGGGTCCACATCTGCCAGCACCCAGGCCTCTCCACATTTCCTAAATAGATTCTCCTGCCTCTGGCCCAAACATTAAGGCAGAACATAAAAGGATCCAGAAGTATGTTCATTTTATATATACATATAGAGAGAGAGAGAACAAAAGCAGGTTACAGGATGTACAATATGGCTTTTTTTATAAGTATGTTTGTACACATGTGCATATACGTGCAAAACACACAGTAAAATGTTGATGGGATTACAAAGTATTTCAATTTTCTTCCTTTGGTTTATTTATGCATTCTGTTTGCAATGCACAGGCACTCTTGGATTTCAGACAGACAGAAAAAAAACATTGTAAACCACTTAAAACCATTCCAGTACCGCTGGTGCCGGGCCTCCCAAGATCTGATGGGAGATGTACACGTGGGGAGAGGACCAGAGGCTGTGCCCCCAGCCCAACCCCTCCTTGGATTAGTCCTCACTTGCAGCCTCATGGTTGAAGCCCCGGAGGCTCCAAGAAGTGACGTGACCTGCCTGAGGTCACAAAGGAGTGAGCCCGGAGCCCAGTCCTCCCTCCACCACCAGGTCCCCACTACAGGCTGTGAGCTATCTCCTCAATTTGGGGCAACCCCTGAAGCAATCCCAGGGCTCCCGCAGGCCCTGAAATAGAGCTGCATTGCCACATAAGACACCCAGGGGACACGGGGAGGCTGGGAGCCAATTCTAGATGGCTCAGCAAGGCTGCCACCAACCACAGAGTCAGAGAAGCCTCTGGCTGCCTCTGAAATACAAAAAGCAGGACAGGAGGCCCCTCTGGGAGACAAGGACCTTGGCAGCTCCACAGGCAGGTGGGGCCCAGGCCAGGCGGGGTATTAACCCAAGCACAGCATTTGAGGAGCTGGAGTGGTTAGAGCTCCTTCCAGCGGGGGCCTGAGAAGGAGCGCCACGGGGAGAGTTGGTCTCTCATATATAGGCTGAAGCCTGATCCTCAACTGCAGGTGTCCCCAAGGAAAGGTGCCTGGCAAGGCTTCTCCCAGTCATGGGTGCTCTCCCTCCTCAGTGCCCGCATTGGGCCAGGAGGACTGGATCCTGCCCGTAAGCAGGAGGCAGAACCCAAGCCTCCCAGGCTGAGCCCACCCCAGAGGCAGGAGCCATGGCCGCCACACAGCCGAGGAACCCTCAGCAGCCCCGTGGCTGGCAGGGACTGCACAAGAAGTGACAGAGGCCAAGTGCCCTCAGCTGGTGGCAGGGAGCTGGATCTGTGTGTCTGACGTATAATCCATTGGCAGTCCCCTGCTGACAAGCCTGTGGTGGGTGGTGTTCCCTCCTAAGCAGCTGTGAAGGGAAATGACCTGGCAAGCGGGAAGACAGTGAAGGGAAGGGGTCCCCAGCAGTCGAGGAGGGCCTGGGCCCCCCACCTTCCAGCTGCAGGACTCCCAAGCCAGAGTCACAGAGAACACCTGGGGGGAGGAAACAGTAGCAGGACATCACCCCTCACAGCAGGCTGAGAGCAGAGCAGGACAGCAACCACCTTGATCTGGACACTCCATCCCGCCACAGGCCACAGCACTCACCAAGGTCTTTCTGTGCCACTGTACCAGGTGCCAGGCACTGGGCACCCACAGCAAGAAGTCTACCACTGCCCTCAGGGAGCTTCCTGGATGGCTCTTAAAGCAACCGACATTTCCTTCCACCCTGGGCGGAGGCAGCAAGCCCAGCAGAAGTAGCAGAACCTGTGCCCATCACGACAGCCATGACCGGGCTATGCGTCTCTCACTCTCGCTGGTGTGGATGAGACCAAGTGGCGTTTACACAACAGCACGATTCAAATGACAGAGTTTGTGACACATGCAGCTGGGTCTTGTTATTTCATGCATTAATTGAAAAGCACATGAAACACTGGCACACAAATGTTCATGGTGACACTGTTTATAAGAGCCAAAATGTGGAAACAACCCAAATGTCCACTGACCGATGAATGGATTTTAAAAATTGAGGTCTATCCATACCATGGAATATTATTTGTCCATAAAAAGTAAGGAAGTTCTGACACATGCTACAACATGGAAGAACCTTGAAAACAAAAGGATAAATATTGTTTGATTCCATTTATACGGAGAGTTCAGTATAAGCAAGTCTATAGAGTCAGAAGGTAGATTAGTGGTTCTCAGGGACTGGGGGAACAGGGCAATTGGGTGCGATAGCCAAAGGGTATGGGGTTTCTTTTGGGGGTGATGAACGTGTTCTAAAACTGGTGGGTGATGTTTGCACAACTCTGTAAACATACTAAAGCCGTTGAATTTTATTTTAAATGGGTGAAATGTAAGGTATGTGAATTATATCTCAATAAACCATTACCAAAAAAAAGAAAAAAGCATGATGACAATAAAAAATTTTTAAGCACACATACTGCTGTATTATAAATTGTTTTCAATGTTAACAGCTTTATTTCAATAGTATTGGTGTTCTTTGTATTTTAAATTATGCCTTAAAAACATTATTCTTTTTTTAAAATTATTTATTTGGCTGCGTTGGGTCTTAGTTGCAGCACACGGGATCTTTCGTTGTGGCACGTGGGCTCTAGAGCACGCAGCCTCAGTAGTTATGGCGCAGGCTTAGTTGCCCTGAGGCACATGGGATCTTAGTTCCCCGACCAGGGATCGAACTCTCGTCCCCTGCATTGGAAGGCGGATTCTTAACCACTGGACCACCAGGGAAGTCCCCAAAACATTATTCTGATAAAGGGTCCATGGGCCTCAACAGACTGCTAAGGTTCATGACACAGAAGGAGTCTGTAGGCGAGAAAATGGGTGCTGTGATGCAGCTGTGTCACCTGCCATGACACAGAGAACAGGCAAGGCATCCTGGAACAGGGATGGTGAGGAGTCGGCCAGGCATGTGGGATTCCCAGCACTTAAGACAAAGGCACAGAGGTCCTTGGAGACCCCCCACTCCATCTGCTTTCCCAGTGCAACCCCAGATGGGCCCACAGAATCCCAGCTTCCTTTCCCCATCACACCCTTGACTTGTCTTAGGCCCCAGTTAAAACTTCTCACCCTCAGATTGTTTTTAGTTTTAACTGCAGCCCAGACAATCAGCCCCCTCCTAGTGCTGCGAAAAGGGCTATTTTCAACATGGGCAGAGCCTACATTCCCATACCTTGATGGGAATGTATGATCTTTGAAAGCTCTTGCCCCAGGCCCACAGGATAGAAGAGAGGGAGGTGGGTAAACTAAGTCAGAAATGCTGCCTGGTCACGAGGGGTCTTAAATGCTGGTCTCCGGGCTTGTGCTTTACCCAGTGGATGAAGAAGCCATTGGAGGCACTCAGGGGGAAGGCACAGCAAGGCAGACAAGAGCAGGAGAAATGGGAGAGCGGAGCAGTGCTCCCTGTCTGTGTCCCAGCGCTTCAGACCATAGACTCTACCCCCTGGAGCCAGCAGACAAGTGACCGGGCCTGGCCAGTGGAAGCCCTGCTCCCTGCCCTGGCCACAGTGATTGCTCAAAGCTTGACCCATGACCTAGCCTAAGCCAATAAGAACCAGACTCAGGATGCTTGCTGAAACCCGGGAGAAAAGAAGGTCTTTCTGCTGGGCCGGCAGTTGGTGCCAGGTGAGCCTGCAGCTCCTTTCTGGGGAGGGCCTGCTGAGGCCAAGCCAAGAAGGAGGGAAGTGGAGCTGAAACAGGGCAGAAGGCCTGAGCATCCCCTTCTGGCCTGAGTTGATTCACACTGGGTTTTCTGTACTTGCAGTGGCAGGGGTCTGCACCTGGGGATGGCCTTCTGGAAGGGACAGGGTGGCAGCACCAGCTGCACAGGTGTTGGTGAAAGCACAGGAGCGACGGCTCAGCCTCTCAGTCACACCCTCCAGATTCACGTCCAAAGAAGAAATTAGGGGACAGGCTCTCCCCCTCAGGGGATAGTGGGAGGAAAGGACATGTGCCCCCCCTTCCCTGGCCAGTGGCTCCAGACAGCTCTTTACCCCCAAAACCTGCTCCTCCATCTTACAGAGTCTACTCACCAACCTGCCCTGAATTTCCCCTCCCCAGCCTGCCTGCCAACAAGACAGTCTTCTCTCCTTCCAGGCTGGAAATCTTTCCCACATCCTGGCTAATTGTATTCAGGTGGGGAGGATTTGGTGTGTGTGTGTGTGTGTGTGTGTGTGTGTGTGTGTGTGTGTGTGTGTGTGTGTGTGTGTGTCCACCCCCAGCCCTGGCAGCTGCCCCAGGAATGCTGTGTCGGCAGGAAGGCACGGAGGATACTGGGCTGCAGTCTGTGTCCTGACGGGCTCTCAGTGATGTCAGCGGCTCTTGGCCTCGTCCAGTAAACATCTGTTCTCCTTATTCTAACCCAGGAATTCCATTTCAGAATAGTCACGGCCTCATCTGGCAACATAATCGTCCCAGGCTGGTTATGGCCTGGGGCAGGGAGAGCATCCTACCCAGGGGCCTGCCGGCCCCCAGCCCTGCCTCCCCACTCCGCCCACCCAGCCCAAGCCCAGCCCACGGAGCACTCAGAAGTGATGAATATCTGCACTGCACTTCATGCGTCTCCAAGTACTTTCACACTTTGGTTCCTCCTAACAGCACCATAAGGAAAATACTACCTCGTAGTAACAAGGGCCATTCGCTACTAAGTGCCAGCCGTGGGCCTCACTTCACTGAATCCTCATAATAACCCACCAGACTGTTTGCTGCCATCAAATTTACCTTTCACAGATGAGAAATAGGAGGCTCTGCGAATGAGGGAGCCAGAATCAAACATGGGGCGGGACCGCATCTGACTAGCGCACCGGGCCTCACACAGAGACAATGGTCTGTAAGCCGAAATCCTGAGACAGAGGTGGGAGGAAGAGACGACCAGCCGCAGAACCCCTCCGGCATCCACCGCAGCATAAGAGAAATGCTCAGGTGCCGAC
>NW_020172287.1:1240691-1244013 GCF_003031525.2 Neophocaena asiaeorientalis asiaeorientalis | reverse complement strand
GCAGAGAGCGTGGTGCTGAGGCTGTGAGATCCCTCTGGAGGGCTCTGGCCCTGCTCAGTTCCAGCCCTCTGGAATACAGGCCTAACAGCTCTCCCAGGTCCTCCCGAGAAACTGGAAATCTGGAGCTCTGTGAGAAATTTGTCAAACACTGGGAAGGCCAAACAAAACTCATCTGTGGGTGGACATGGCACACAGCCCGCCAGTTTGCAAACTCCGCCCTGCACGATGAGAACACTGAAGTTCAGAAATTATTACACCGCTAAGGGGCAAGGCAGGGACTCAAAACAGGGTTTCAAAGTTCAGATTCATTCATTCCCTTCAGAGTTTCAGGTTATACATCTGGATCTACCTGCCAGCCCTCCCCTGAAAGTGTCTCACTGAACCACTTCCCCAGCTGAAACTCAGGACAGTCTTTCAAAGACAGTCATTTTCCTGCCAGCCCTGCAAACAATCCTGCCCGGGTGCACAGCTCCTTGGCTGTAGGGGACACCTAACGGGCCACACTGGGCTGAGAGAGACTCCCTGACCTAATGGTGGGCCTAATGGGGGCCCACCAGTCACTGCTACCCATCCCCCGCAAAACCACCATACATCCACGTTCTATGCTCAAGCTCTACTTGATGCAACAGACCAGGAAAAGAAAAGTTGCTCCACCAAGGGTAAGTGAAGGCGGGAGATCACTTCCACCCAGACTTGTCCACTTTAGGTCCACTGTCTGCAGCATTCGCAGAAAGAGAAGCAGGACCTGGTCCTGCTCTCCCATAGATGGCGGCAGGCCAGGTGGTCTGAAGACATGGTTGTGACTCCCACACAAAATTACTAAAATTCAATTTTATACTCTAACCAACGTAATAAGACATAAAATGAATAAATATTGAAAAAGATGCGAAAATATTATGAATTGCAGAAATAACTGCATACTTAGAAAATCCTCTCCTGCAAAAATAATCCACCAAAAAGGACAAACATAATAATATGGAAGTTCATGAAAATGCCTAGATGCGAAATAAATATGGAAACTTGCATATCTAGAGTGCAAACATGGGAAACATCCAATCGAGAGATTTATTTTAAAAGGATTTTTTGTGATTATCCACGTTTTGCATCTGTGCCACTATGATAATGGAAGATTGATTTTGCTGAAGTGCAAGAGGAAGATTCAAGTCATTGGGAGCAAATGAGAAGGAACCAGTGAGGCCTGACGGAGCTTGAGTTTGGTAGGTCAACAATGGCTGTCGTGTGTTTAGCTGCAATTGTGTAAATGCATATATAATTTGTACTCACATGCTGTTTTTATTTCTGTTGGCTCTTTGGGAATGAAAGTGTCTAAACTCTGAGAATATTATTAATCTGGAACAAGTAGGTCCCAGCCATTCTGAGTAAAGGATCACCTGCTGTATCCTAGATTAAAAATGTTCCTAGACATCTATAATAAACTACTATAAAATATAATGGAAAAGATCCTGTTCACAATGGCAATAAAATTCTAACTCTTGGTAGTAACTAAGGGATATATTTTAAAAGATTTGAATTAATGTTCTTATTTCCCTGAGAAAATTAACCGTCATGAAGATGTCATTCACTTGTTCAGTAAAGATTTGCTGAGGCCCTGCTGTATGCTGGACACTAATTTAAGCATGCAATATCATCCAAAATAAAGATCCTTTTATGATATTGTTTAAAACCATAAGAAAACAAACACAAAATCCATTTGAAAAAGGGACAAAAATAGCCATTTTTTTAACATCTTTATTGGAGTGTAATTGCTTTACAATGGTGTGTTAGTTTCTGCTTTATAACAAAGTGAATCAGTTATACATATACATATGTTCCCATATCTCTTCCCTCTTGCGTATCCCGCCCTCCCACCCTGCCTATCCCACCCCTCTAGGTGGTCACAAAGCACCACGATGGTGATACTTGCCCTATTAGGTATCACAACATATTGTTAAGCAAAAGTAATTAAAAGACCCTAGTCCTGTTGCAAGAAGAAGAGCAGAAAGGCCAGAAATAAGCCAGATCACGTCCATGGACTTCATAGATAGGGAATATGCACCCCAAAGTCAGGAGGAAGGGTGAATTAGTAAATGAATGGTGCTGAGACCCCAGAGAGGCAATTTAGAAAAAATAAATACTTAAAACCAATACCTTATACAGTACAGGAAACACACTTCACTGGAATTAAAGAAGTTAAATATTTTAAATTCAAATCAGAAAAAAATCAAAACCTCTGAAGCACTTCTTTGAAAGACTGATTATATTCTACAGCTTAAATAAACAGAAGAAATCAACAGGAAGGGGCTGGCAGAGTTGACCAGAAGAAATGAAAGTCAGCAAGGTAAAATAAGAAAGGAAACTTCATGAATATAAATCTGCCCAAGATAACAAAGGGTTAATGTTTAGCCCCAAGGAGGACCAGCCAGCTTCAGAAGAGGAAAAGGCATGTGAGGGAGGGGGGAGGGGGGAGGGGGTTGGTGAGGAGCAACCACCATTTATCACAGAAATACAAGTTTCAGCAACAATAGGAAGGATCATACCCACACCCATATAATTAACCCAAAGCAAATGCCCAGGGCCGAGGGGCCCAGCCCAACCCCTGCACTCAGGAGCCGAGCTCATTCCACTGGAACCAAGGAGCACCTTCAGGTTGGGGAGGACTTCGAGGACCCTGCCCCCAAGCAGGACAAGCTGACCCCTGGACAGAGCCTACCATCTGCCCTCCCCCATCATGCCCAGCCCCAGAATATCCACCCAGGTCACCAGAGCCATCATCCACAGAGAGCAGCCCCCTGCGACTGGCCCTGGCTTTGGTTCTTGTACTCCAAATCCTGCAGACCCAGGGGCTCCTCAGAGAGAAGAATGCAGCAACTCCAGTGACATTAATGGTGGGGGCAGATGTCTGGCACACCCTTCCTGTCCCTCTGGTGTCCACCACTCAGCTTTGGCCACCCTCTCCCTTCTACTCCAGACACTGAGCAGAAGCCAACCTCATTTGTCCCCTTGCCCGGATGCCCTTGTGCAGGACACCACCTGCACAACCTTCTGTGGCACCCCTGGGGCAGGAACACAGCTTGGTGTGACCAGCCTCCCTAGTAAGGACACAGTCAGCAAGGGCCTGGGCACCCTGGCAGGAAAGATGGCACCCAAAGGCCAGGCCACACTATCTGAAGTGGGGGCTACTCCAGCAAGGCAGAGCAAGGCCTTGACCTCATTTGCTGGGAAGTGCACCAAGAACTCAGCCCTCCCCCGGTAGCAATTAACCCTGTTTGTGTGGATGGTGTGTGTGTGGTGGGGGGGGGGGGGGGGGGGGGGGTCCCTTTTG
>NW_020172287.1:1200809-1240671 GCF_003031525.2 Neophocaena asiaeorientalis asiaeorientalis | reverse complement strand
AGGGCCTGGACCCAGAGGGGAAGGAGCCCAGGCTCTGGACTTTGTGTGACCTGAGCTAGGTCATTGCCCCCCTCTCTGAGCCCTGCTTTCCTCCAAGTACGGAGGGATAATGTCGCCTTCCCTGAGTGTGCCTGATGCCGGTGGGAGCTTGTGAGCATCACAGGAGGTGACTGTAAATAGGACAATGCAGGCGCAGCCTGAGGCCAGTGATGAAGAGCCCACTGCCCAGGAAGGTCACCCAGGAAGGGTCATCCAGGGTGACGAAGGGGGCTCCCCTTACTCTGGGAAAGAAGGGGAGGACAGAGAGAGGAGGGAAAGGAAGGGAGGGGGAGGGAGGGAGTGGAAAGAAGGGAGGAAAGAGAAGAGGGGAGAAAAAAGGAGGGAGGGAGGGGTGGAGTGAGGAGGGAAGGGGAGGATGGGGGAAGAGAGAAAGAGACAGAGGGGAAGCAAGGGACAAGAGGGGAGGGGAGGGAAGGGTAAGGCGGGGAAGAGAGAGGGAGAGAAGGGATGCCAGGGGCCTTTGAGCCAGGATCCAGCACTACCCCCAGACCCTCCACCTCTCCCTGTTTGGTAGCTGCTCAGGAGACACAGGTCCGCCCTCTGTCAGCTGAGCTGAGCCCGGAGCCAGGACCTCTCCTTGCTCTGTGCATGCGGGTCTCAGACAAGCCACTCCAGGCTGTGACGGACCCACACACCCGGATGCCCAGACCCCAGCTTGGAGCTAGTGAGCTCAGGCCAGTGGCTAATGGCCAGCCGGCGGGTGCAGAGAACAGAAGGGAGGGGATAAGGTTGGGAGCCTCACAGGGCCTGCGGTCTGGTTGGGGGGGCTTCAAGGAGGAGGACGTCCCTGCACCTACCCTGCTGACAGAACCTGTGGCATCAGTGTCCACTGAGTTCCACGTGCCTGCACCTGCAGCGTGCAGAGCCAGCCTTTGGAATGGCCATGAAAGGCAGGGTGTCCTCCCTCTGCTAGACTCTGAATTCCTAGGTGAGGGACCCAGGGCAGAGAGGGTCAGGAGCCACCACCCCAAAGGCAGCTCCCCTGGTCCCAGGCCACCTGGAGGCCTGGCCGTCCCTCTTGGCCATCATCTCCTTTCACCCCAATCTCCCCACGACATTCCTTTGGACTGAGGCCAGGCAGCCTCATTCCCTGTCACTCCCTCACAGACAGACGCCCTCTGAGGCAGGTGGCATCGCAAGTAGGGAAACTGAGGGTCACAGGCCAGCAAAAGAAGTGCAGGGTCCCGAACCTGGTTCTGTCCTCACACCTCCTGACCCCCAGGTCCTGCCCAGGTCTGATGAGTCAGAATGTCTCAGGGTGAGACCTAGGCACAGGCATTGTTCAAAGCTGCCCAAAACCCATGCCTGTCTGTGGGCAGACAGATAACATGATGGAAAACAAATTTATTTTTACAGGCCACAGATTTCCTCTAGGGGGCAACAGTCTTTGGAAAAAGACCTTCTAGAAGCATGTGGGAATAAAGGTAACAGCGGGACGTAGGGGGCCTGGGTCGGCAGGTACCAGTGACTCAGAAAGGGGGACAAAGTCTTCTGTAAGACTCAGGAGAGGAGAAGCCAGGAGGCTTGCCCCAGAGAAATTGGAGGATGGGAGAGACATCACCGAGAGGAGGGGAACCTGCCTTCAAAATGACAATTCCCTCACAGATGGGCTTTCTAAGAACCAGTCCCTGTTCTACAGGGAACCACCTGCACGGCTGGGCGGTGCAGCCTCCTCCACCTTCCTCGGCAAAGCTCCCCGCACCCCACAAACGCTTCCTGTGAGTGGCTGACAGCTGTACACAGGGGCTGGCTTGTATTCTGAGCCAGCAAGCTTGCAACTGAGGAGAACTGGCAGCAGCTCTGAGGTCCAGGACAGCAGGAGACACAGCCCCTGGGAGCTGCAATGCCTTTAGCCTTTAAGGAGGTTGGTGGCAATGTGAGGGTTAGACATATTTTATCTAGATTTCAGCTCCTTTGCTGATGAAAACTAGAATTCAAAGGATACTGCCTTCGCATGAAATCCATCTTAGTCCACGAGCAAGCAGAGAAACGCCAGGGGTGTCCCCATCAGAGTCAGGCACAGAAAGGGATACGCAAAGCCGCTGCTGTTACTTAACGTTACTCCAAAGGTTCTAGATGGCACAGATTGAAAATGAGCCTCCAGAATTACCATAGTCTACAGATAGTACAACTGTATACACAGAAAACCCAAGGGAATTCACAAAGATGTATTAGAATTAATGAGTTCAAAACAAAAAAATGAATGAGTTCAATCAAGCATCCTGATAAAAGATAATTATATAAAAATCAGTAGCCATCCTGCATACCAGTGATAGATGGAAAAGATTCAATTCACAATGGCAAAAAGAAAACAATCCTTGAAATGGCCGTGATTTAAAACAATAGGTGACCCATATAAAAAATGTGTAATATTTTTACTAAGCAACATCAAAGCAGAATTAAATCAATCGAAAAACACACCATGTTCCTGGTAAATACTACAAATTTTGTCCATTCCTCCTTTAATTGGTTTCTGAGTTTAATTTAATGTCAATCAAATCCACAAGGGATTTTTCTAACGTGACAAAACAATTCTAAAATTCAATTGAAAAAATAAACAGATGTGACGAGCCAAGAAAATTTTGCAAAAGAATAACAGCGAAATGGGGAGTATCCAGCCAGATGTTTCAAAGCAGCAGTATCCAACAGAAATGTAATAAGAATGTCACATGTAGCCATGTTAAAAAAAAAAAAGGTGAAATTAATTTCGGCAATATATTTTACTTAACCCAATACATCCAACCTATTATTATTTTAACCTGTAATCAATACTTTAAATTTATCAATTAGATATTTTATTTATTCTTTTTTTGGGTACTAAGTCTTTGAATTCTGGAGTATATTTTACACTCAAGAGCACCTCTCAGTGCAGACCAGCCACATCTCAAATAGCCAACAGCTTCAAGTGGCTTGTAGCTACCATAGTAGTGAACAGCACAGCTGTCAAGTAGCCAGTACTTTAGATATTAGAGCTTTAAAGCTCTTATAATGAATAGAATTCAGTACTGGTACAAGAAGAGGATGAAAGAAAAAAAGAATTTATCTGTGATATCAGACCTGAGGTTTCATTTGCAACTGACTGGAGACAGTATGTGGCATAATTCATTTAAAAAATACATACTCACAGCTCTTGAGCCAGTTTCTATCATACCTCCAGAAGCTCTGTGTCAATCAGACTGGCCACCGCTGAGCCTTAGACATACCTTGCGTGAAACATAAATACACCTTATTTGCCATGTGGTTCCAATCCCTGTCTTCAAAGGAGAAATATCCAGGTTCAAAGATGAATCTTTTTTTGTTGTCGTTTTTCTTGTTTGGCTGCGCCGTGTGTTAGTTGCGGCACGTGGGAACCTTGTTGCGGCACGTGGGATCCTCATTGCGGCACGCAGGATCCTTGTTGCGGCACGCAGGATCCTCTTTGTGGTGCGCGGGTTTAGTTGCCCCGCGGCATGTGGGATCTTAATTCCCCGACCAGGGATCGAACCCGCATCCCATCGGGAAAGTCCCTCAAAGATAAATCTTTGAATGTTCTGCTCACAGAGCTGGCAAGGGCTTGTCCCTCCAGTCTGAACAGCCCAGTCTCTGCCGCTGCCCTGCTTCCCCAGCATGGGAATTACGTGCCGGCTCTTAGGTCCTGAAATCACTTGTAACATCATCGTAATAATAAAACTATGTGTCTGGGACTCTAAGACACCCACATCTAAAGTCAGGATGAAATCAATGGGTCTTATCACTGCCAGCAGCTGGCAGCAGCCATGGGGTGGCTGGCATTGCCTGGCACACACCAACTCTGCCCCGGTGCCCGGTGTTTCGTACTGCCGTTACTTCGCTTGAGTTACTTGTAGGGTCAACATTTCTTGTGTTGAGACCCTTCCCACCCAAAATGTCTTCAAGAAGTCACACTGTGGTGTAAAAAATTACAGTGTATGCAGAAAGGCACGGAGACGACAGAGTGTGTAGCTTTGGCATCCGTGATAAGTGTCCCTGGAGGAAGGACTGTAACCTCATTCCTTTGCCAAAGAGAGGAAGACACCCAGAAGTGGACGAAGCCAGTCACACACTAAGTAAGCAAAGTGAGCAAGCCAGGAAAAACAGCCCACCACTCAGAGCAGCTAGAGGCGGGGTGGCTGGTGCCTACACCTCACGGGACTACGGTTAAGGTGCAGTGGTGTGGTTTAGTTGGAAGTGTCCCCTCTTTCTTGTGGCGCCCTATAATTGGTGGCACCTTAGATGCAATGAAACACAGAAACGGCCAACACTTCCCAAACCCGGAGCCTGGGCTAAGTGCACCCACCCTTCCAAAGCCCAGCGAGGTTGGCAATCCAAGGAACTGATGTTTGGCAGTGTCTGTGGCCCTTATCCAGGCTGCCCAGCTGCGCAGGGAAAAGCTGACCATGTGACATGGCAGCCTCCAGCCCACAATAAGTCCACTGCTCACCATGTTGAACACTGAAATGTAAAGGGCAGGGTAGGGCAGTGCAGAGCCTGCCTGAGCCTTGGTCCTGGACGCTAGGGTTTCCTCTGCCTCAGAGCAGAAGCTGTGTGCCCCTCTCCACAGGCCCTGGAGTAGACATGCAGTGTAACTGAAATTCACGGATCAGCCTGAGGAGCCGGCTCCAGGCTCCGTAATAACTGCTCCATATTAATGGCAGCACAGCAGACCCAATGGACAGCTGATATTTAATATGAAACATACGCAGCAGAGCGAGAGGCTCCTACCTGGGCCCTCCCATTCCAGGATGCCTGCCACTGTGGGGAGGGGGGGCTCAAGGCGGCACCAAGATTCAGGGGGCTGGAGTCGTCCCCTAAGTATCTCCATCCCACCTCAGTCCCCTCCCCTGCAAGAAACCCCTGCCAAGAACATACATGACCACACATGCACACTCACACCCGAGTACACACACTCGCACACGTGCTTACTTAAATGCACACAGGCACACGCACAGATACCCACACACACTCACACGCACACACATCATACTCATACAGATAGGCATACACATGCACACATTTCCACATACCTATACACACACATCCCACGTATAGGAACATGCACACACATTCACATACACCAGCAGCCTGCTGTGTTCTGGCAGCAACACAAAACCCCCCAGCCTGCCCAAGTGCAGGAGGGCAGTAGGGGTAAGCAAGGACACATCTGCCTGCCAGTACAGACCCATGGTCCCAAGAGAGGCCCCATGCATACTTGACCCTACAGATCTCAGAGACCAGAATGAGGAGGCCCAGGCCACAGCTCAGGCCACCACACAGCAAAGCCATCCTCTATGCTGAGTAGACACACCAGGCCATGGTGGGGGGGGCGGGCGGCATCCCTGTGGCTCAGAGCAGATAAGCCCTTCGATGACTCCTCTACTCATGCAGGTTGTGGCGTTTGTGGTCCTCACAGCAGGCCTGGGTGAAGACCCAGCTTTCCCCCGCCTCCCAGCTGCTGCTGGGTCACTCCTCACTCACTAAGTGCTGGGGATATGGGGGGATAGGCAGTCAAGGCTGGCCATCAGGCAGGGGAAACCTGAAACCTGCCAACACCTGAAGGAGCAGCATCCTTACACTCGGGAACCAATGCCATAAACACACAACCAGGCAGTGGAGTCAGGGCAGGGATGGCAATGTGACAGAAGATGGTCCAGAAAGAGCTGGCCTCCTTGGGCTGAGGCTCAGAGATCGGTGACCAACTATGCTGGCCTTCATGAGGGGTCTAGTCAGGCTTCACTATGCTCCTGCACTATGCATTGCTGGGCCACAGTGATTGGCTATGGAAAGGTCCCATGACCTAAGCCTGTCCATTCAGAGTGAAGTCAGAACTGTGGCAGGAACCTCCAAAAAGTAGTCTGTTTCCCTTTTGCACCTGGTTATACCTGGGAAGTGTGAGGGGTGTGGGTGCAACTACAGCCAATGGTCCACCAAGGAACAGAGTCACACTGGGGAGAGGGAGCTGGGCGAGCAGGGGCACCACTCCACCCCTGAATTACCTACCCAATCCCACCAGTCCTCAGATGCCTTTTGTGTGTGTGTGGTAAAATACATACAACAGGGACTTCCCTGGCGGTGCAGTGGATAAGACTCCGTGTTTCCAATGAAGGGGGCCCGGGTTCAATCCCTGGTCAGGGAACTAGATCCCACAGGCATGCCGCAACTAAGAGTTTGCATGCCACAACTAAGGAGCCAACGAGCCACAACTAAGGAGCCTACCTGTCACAACTAAGGAGTCACGTACTACAACTAAGGAGCCAGTGAGCCACAACTAAGGAGCCCACGAGCCGCAACTAAAACCCGGCACAACCAAATAAATAAATATTAAAAATAAAATAAAAAGCGTATAACATAAAATTTACCATCTTAACCACTTTTAAGTGTACAATTCACTGGTATTAAATATATTCATAATGTTGTGCAACGATCACCACCATCCATCTCCAGAACTCTTTCCTTCTTGTAAAACTGAAGTTCTGTACCCACGAAACAACAACGCCCCATCTCCTTCCTTCAGCCCCTGACAACCTCCACTCTACCCCCTGTCTCTAAGATTTGGACAACTGTAAGTGCCTTCAGACGCCACACTTGCTGAAGCCTGCTGAGTCTGGGTTTCAGACCACAGACATGCCTACACCATTCTGAGGGGCCACCATGAGGTGGGCAGGGGCAGTGGGCTGCTGCTCTGCCATCCCTAGCACAAACTCCTGACAAGCCAGCCTCCACCATGGCAGCCACAGGTCAGTGCACATCCCTCCCCAGTCCCAGCAGGGAAGAGTCCCTGGGAAACCGCTTCCCTCCCGCCAAATGGCACTCAGTGAGAAGTGGTGAGGAGGCCAGACAGGAGGTTGTGGATGCCCCAGAAGAGGGCATGGGGTAGCTGTGATGAAGTAAGGCTGGGTTCTCAGCAAGTTCTCGAAGACAGCCCCTGCCTGCAGGGAGCCCAGGCCCATGTAATGATCCTGCTGCCAGCATAGCTCTCAACATTTCCACATATGCCTCTGGAGGCCCGGTCAGGGGACCTCAGAGCTCACTGGATTCACACTGCATTCATTTGCCCACGTGATATCAACAGACTCAGAAATGCAGCTTCTCTGAAGAAACATTCGTAGGTCCGGCAGCAAGGAGCCCATGCTCCTGAGGGCCAACAATCTATCAAGGGAGGCAGGGCATAGACTAGCCAGGGTCCCCACCTCTCCATCAGCCCGATCCCCTCAACTGGTCCCCATTTGGCCCCTAAGAAACCCAGAGTTGCCCTAGAAGGGTCTCAGAAATAATTGATCCAGCCTCACTTGTCACTGGACAAACCGAGGCTCATGGTGGGAGTATTTGCCCAGAGTTGCATGATGACCTGCCAGAGCCCAGTCCAAGGTCTCTTCACCACCTCTAACCCTCCTCCAAACAGGCCCAGAGGGGCTTCCCTCCTCACTTAGTTTCATTTAGACCACGGGTTTTGAACTCACGTTTCATGAACCCCAAAGTGGGGGCAAGAAAACTGTGCAAAACCACACGTGTGCACAAGTGCTTTCCTGTGGGAAAGGAAGCAGAGCTTTTGGCTGTTCTCCAAGGGGGCCTACCCACTGAGTGTGGACATTCTGGGGTCTGCAGCAAAGCACACAAGGAGAGGTGGGCCATCCCTGAGCATGGAGCACAGGCTCTTAGGGGGCAAGGAACTTCACGGGGTTCCAGCCCCCACTCCCCAGGCACACTCATTTCATGGCCCCTAGCTGAGCTCCACCCAGGTGCAGCTGGGCCCTGTGGGCCCAGGTACAAGTTGCTCATAGTACAAGTTACCGAAGAAGCATGGGGTACAACGTGGCATGTGAATGTCCAGGACAGCTTCCTGGATGAAGTGCCATTTAGCTGAGACCTACAGAGTGAGCCAGGTAAAGAGGGAGGGATAAGAGTGGTCCAGGCGAGGGCACAGCCTGTGCAAAGACCCTAGGATGGGAGTGTCCAGTGGTGGAGAAACTGAAAGCTTGATGTGACTGGAGCACAGGCATGAGGTGGGACACAGTGACAGAGGAGGCTGAAGGCTACTGGGTCATGTCGTGAAAGGCCTTGTATGTCAGGCCAGTGGTTTTGAATTTTTTTTTCTGGGTTTGGATTTTTTTTAAGGGCAATAAGAACCACTTAAGACCACCACTTAAGAAAGACTTAAGACCACCACTTAAGAAAGGTCTTAAGCAAAGGAGTGACATGATTGAATGTGTGGTTTACAAAAATCAGTCTGGCAGCTGTGGTGGGAAAGAGTTGCTCCAATTTGGAGTGGCTAAGGATCACACGGGCAGAAGTCGGGGCTTGGAGTTAAGTGTGGTGGAAAGATGGGAACTGGGACGACGTCCGGAGATGTCTAGGACGATGACTGGCTGGATGTGGCAGTCATGGAGTGGGAGGGGAAGGGCGATCCTGGGATTCCTGCCCAAGTGAAGGGTGAGGTCTGGAAGAGAGTAGAGAGACCTGTGTTCCATTTCAGAAGCATGGGGTCGCTCAGGGAAAGAGCCCCCAAGGCAGCTGGGCAGGCAAGTCTGGAGCACAGAAAGAGATTCGGGCCAGATGCAGGGCTTGAAGTCTGGGTGGAGAGTGGCAGCCCAGCACACTGGTCCTTCCTCTTGCTTTTATGATAAAACCCCAATCCATTCCAGAGTTTGGGGATCTGACCCTCACTCTCAACCCCAAAGAGGGGCAAGAGACTGGCCAGGCCCACATCATAGTGATTGATTTAAAGGTGGGCCTATAACCTAAGTAGGACCCAACAGAACCCTCTCCAGGACTCTAGCAAGAACCATCCAAAAAGGAGTGCTCTCCATTTCCAAGACATTGCTACCGTGGAAGACAAGTTAGGCCAGGAGCTGCTGGTGGACCCCACATGGGGAGAGCCATCCTGAGATGAACACAGACACTGACAGAGCTGAAAGGCGGAAAGCATGTTCTAAAAGCAGCCCTGAATCTGCTAGATCCAGCCACGCCTGAAGCTGGAACTCCTTAGGACCCCAAGGATAACTGGGCCCGTGACATCCCTTGTTTGTTTCATCCAAGTTGGTTTTCTGCCACTTAAACTGAATGAGTCTTAAACAGCAAGGAGAATAATAAGCCATGGAGGAGGCTGAGACCACCCTAGGCAGCTGTGTAGATTGCCAAGAACAGGGGCCAAGCAGGTACCTCTGTTCCTCTGACCTGAGCAGCCCCAACACCCAGGGAACCCGGACATTCCCGCAGCCCCTCTTTGGTGTTCCTGAGACCTTCTCATTGCCCTCCAGGCAGTGCCAAGGCAAGGTGAAAGGTAGGAAGACCCTACAAAGGGCAGTTGCAAGTCCCACATACCTCTCACCCCCAGCCCTGCAGCTCAAGTCTGCTGCACCTGCCCTCCACATTCCAGCACCTGAACCAGCTGGAGCCCAGTGCGTGGCCTAAAAGATAGCAGACTTTTTAGGAGAAATGAAACTCAATTAATTCAGTCCCTTAGTCCAGGAAATGACTTCTCTCTGTGGCCCTTAGTGACTTTTAATGCCCATCAAGACTATACAGAGCAGGTGCCTGGCCAGGATGGCAGCCCAGCAGGGGAGCGCCAGCCCACAAGGCAGCAACCCTTGAGCATGCCTCACAGAGTCACTGCCCAGCCCATGGACTCTTCCACCAATGGCCTTGCCAACCAGAAGCATCAGGCCAGAGAGGTCCCCTGAGCTGCACTGCATGAAGGAGACAGAGGTATGGCTGGGTGCTTCCATCCTACTGGAGTCCCCACTGCCATCACCTAGCCATGAGGACTCAGGCCACCTGAAAGGAGCTGCAGCCCAGAGCAAGTCAGCGCCAAGTCACCAAGCCACTTGGCCACCAGACCCGCTCTCAGCTCCCACTCAATGACACTGACAACAGTCAATGCCGCTAACTGAGAAGGTCTCCAGGAGTTGACTAGAAATGTTTTAAAGAAATGCATTTCTTCATTTTTATTCTTTTCTTTGGTGTGCAAAAAATGCAATAACATGTAGTGAGCTGGGCTTGGAACCAAACAGACATGCGTTTACATACAGACTGCAAAACTTAAAGTAAGCTATCTCGGTTTATTCATCTGTAAAATGGGGATAATATCAGCATACACCATAGGGTGTTGTGAGGATTAATCAAGGTAATACAGCATAAGGTGCTCAGAAGAAAGCCTGGCACATAATAAGGGCACAGTGAACTGTGACGTTGTGTTATTGCTTTTTATGTCAACAGGCTTCTCATTGGGTTTTTAATGAGCATGTAAGAATGATGTGAAATTAGTACACCTATCACGTGGCCTGAGAGGTACTAGAGAAAACTCTTCCATAGCAATGAGATATACAAGAATCCTTTGTTAAGCATTACTTTCTCACCCATTGTGAAAAGGCAAATGTTAACCTTTCCCTGTGAATATGATGAACAATACCTGTCTAGTGACCGTAAAAGAACCTGGAAACTACACCTACCAACCTCTCTGGAAATAAAGTATATGGTATGTCTTATGAAGCATGTGGCATTTCCTGAATCTGTACGTCTACCTGACTCTAGTAGAATTTTCACCTTGGCACACCCAGGTTCCAACCTCATATCATTATAGGGAGCAGAACCCCTTGCACTCTCCATCCATGGGGTTCTGCAAACCTCATGTCCTGATTCTCATGGGAGCATCTGGCCCCAGCCTGAAGAGAGTGCTACCCAGGACTCAGCTGGAATTATCAGAAAAAGATGTCAGCCAGCACCGGTGGGGCCCCTTGACTTACCACAGAAGGACTCCACCTGAGAACAAAGCCAACACATAAGAAGGCAGAGGCAAGAGACAGCAAGAGTCCTAATGACAGGAGCACCTGGATCCAGCCATGCCTAAAGACTGACCATTATGTGAGCTGCTAACTGCCCGTTTCTGTTTAAACTAATTTGACTTGAGTTTTCCTTCGCTTGTGACTGAAAGGATGCTGACCCTAAGAATCCCCTCGTGCTGAATAGATTAGGAGACTCCGGTCCACAGAAAACAAAGCTACTACTGCCTTCCTTTAAGGCAGAGAAACAAATTCGGGACCAAGCAAGTATATGAGCAAATGTGTGTCCCGGGCCAGGAGCAGGACGATAGGCCTGAAAGGGCCTATGGCTCTTGGGAGAGGCTTGTCCCACCTAAGCATCTAAACTTAAGCTGTAAGACCACAGCTGCCTGCTGTGACCCTGCTCCATGGTTTCTCCACACGTCTTCCAGGAAGGCTAGCTCCACACGTTCTGCAAAAAAGGTGTTGATGGTCCCATCTGCATGGGAAGTACTGCATTACATGGAGTTCAAGAGGTTTCTTTATTACAGAACTTCTCAGAGAACCCAGTGGGCCTCCTTAAATCTCCCAGGCTGAAAGCAAAGGTGCAGCGTTTCCCACACCAGTTGTCCACTGAACCGCATTTGCCCAGAGAAACTTGTGGTGTAATCCCGTAGTACTCCTTTGCAGCAATAGGGGTGTAGCGCTTTGCTTCTCAAAGGGCAGTCCCAAAGCCCAGGAGCACAAGCCTGGTAGCTTATTAAAAATGCAGAACCTTGAACCCCACCCCAGACATACAGACTCAGAATCTGAATTTTAACAAGATCCTTGGGGATCTGCACACACTGCAGCCTGACACACCTGCTTCAGTGTGTTTCACTATCTATGAAGGAACAGTAGGGCTGCAGAGGAAGGGGTACTGTGTGGCATGGCTGCTGGGAGGATGAGATGCATGTAGCCTTGTAATGACTATTGAGAGGGAGTGCCTAGGGATTGCAGCTTCTATTACTACACCTCAGGTGCTTCTACCCACCCAGACTTGGGAGCACCATGGCAGAAGGGGCTGGACAGAACTAGGCCAGACTCCTGCCACCACAGGCTGTGTGGCCTTGGGCAAGTCACTCAACCTCCCAGAACCTCAGCTGCCCATCTGTAAACCAGGGATGAAGAATCCTCCCCCACAGGGTCTCTGTGGACCAGAAACATGATGTTTAAACCCCGGGCCCTTAGCAAGTGGGCCTATCACTGATGCAACAGAGGAACTTAACGGGCTAAGAAATTAAGTGGTATAAGATCAGAACAGACACACACATGCGAAAAAGAAAGAAGGAAAAAGAGAAGAAGAACTAATGATGCTGCCCCACTATCTCAAGGCCAGTTTTCACTGACAGCGTTCAAGGCCACTCAGGTAGACGCCAGTCCCTCTTCCAACTCCAGTCTTCTCTCCAGCTGTGTCTTGCACTTCTGCCGGTGTGTGTCCAGTACATGTGACATCTCACTGCACCTGTTCTGACCAAGCCGATACACACCTGGTACTTCTCTGCATATGCTCTTCTCTATGTGCATTTGCCCCCGGCAACTCATTCTTCAAATAGCCGCCAGGAGCACGTTTTCCAAGCCCTGACCAGAGTGGGCCCCAGCCCATCAGCTGAGCATGTGTGCCCCAGGTGGGCACCAGGCCAGCTACGTCTCTGACCAGCACAGTGGACAATGGCGCTTGGAGGTGCTGGCTGAACAAACAAATCACAGAATGAATGATGCATGTACAAAGCCTCCCTGAAATGCTCTCCATCAAGTATTACTTAGCACACAGGAGTTGGCCCAGCAACAGACTACCTCCATGTCAACTCCCCCACCCCAGCCCAGGCCACCCCCCGAGCCCCCAGCACTAATTTCCTTTTATTTAGGAAGTTCACCTCCAGTGTAAAATGAGACACACGTATGAGGTCCAGGGCAGCCTCAGAGGCAACAAGGATATAAAGGGCTGCACCGTGTTAACCCAACTCCTCCAAGGACATTTATAGTTGTTTGCAGTACACCCAGGTTCTAACTAAATCCAGCCAAAGGCAGTGATTTTCCGAAGCAACAAGTGACATTTCCTGTGTCTCCATAAAAAGAACGCCAGCGGTTGTGGGGCTCTGTGTAATTGCTGGCTCTGCAGCCTGCAGGGCGAGACGGAGGACAGGGGGCTTAGGGGCCAGCAGGACTGGGAGAGAGGCCATTTGCTCAGAGTAGGAGTCCCCTGAGCAGCAATTAGAGCGGAACCCATGGTGGGCGGCTTCAGATGTCTGGCCAGCACAGCCAGCCTGACCACCACACACCCAATCCAAAATAGAAAACTGCAGTGGCTTCTGCCACGTGCCAGGCCTCAGGGTGGCCGGACGGAGCACCGCCAATGTCAGCCTCCTCCCTGAGCATTGATCCAGGCTTCCTCCGAGGACCCCTTATGCCAGGCCATGGTCCCCCTAGGCCCTCAGAAGCAGGAGAACTTCCCAGGGCTCTAGTCACATTAAGGGCCCAGGCAGTCCCAAAAGGGACCCACTCCCCAGCCTCTCCTGTCCTTCAGGGCCTTCCCATGGGCACCAGAGCCTGCATTTCCAAATGATCCCCTTGGCTCAAAATAGAGAGAGAAAACCAACTTTTCAAATAACCAGCTGAAGTCCAACAGGAAACCACAGCATAAAAATCAGTGGTTCCCGGTCAGCCAGGGGGCAAAGGGATAACTGGGTATTTCAGCACCACTGCCTGGTCCCTAGGCTGGCACCACTTGCACACACAGAAACGAGAAGACCAACTGCCAGCACACATGCCCCCACACAAATGTCACACATGCCACAATGCACAGCAACACACACGGACACACAAATGAACAGAAACCCACAGATACACACATGGACAAGACACAATGGCACATTCACATGTTCACACAAGTACACAGGTACTCAGATACTAGTACCCATTCCAAAACACATGTGCAGACGCACGCACTCACAGAGATATACACACACCTGGATGCAAGATGAAGACCTGTGCCTGCAGGCATAAGGGAGACCACACTTTGCTACTTGATAAGTGCTTTGGAAATGTGGCCTTCCCTCTGCATAAATCACCCTCTCTGTCCAATTGAAACAACTTGCCTTACAGCCAACCCCTTCAGTCTGTACCCAGTGGTCCCTAAGCACAAGGGTGCAGAGAAGGTCCTCAGTACAGGCCTTGCCCTCCCAGGGGGCTCCCAGATAAACAGCTTCCAAAGCCCAGGAGAGGGCAATGGACAGAAAGAAGGGAGAGAAGTGCGTACTCACCAGCCCGTCGCAGTTGCTGAGCGCCACAGAGGAGGCTTCAGCCAGGCCGGCCACGTCTCCGACGTAGAGGCAGGTCCCAAGCAGGGGCTCCACGCGGGTGACGCCCGACTCGCTCTGCCACTCCACCGTGGCCCCGGGCGCCACGAGGCGGGCATTGGGCCGCAGCCGCAGGTGCAGGTCTCGGCCGAAGACCGTGACGTTGTAGAAGAGGCGGCCGCCAGGGTCCTCCTCGCTGCCTCCAGAGAAACCCGGGATCTGGACAGGGGCGGCCCTGCGGGCCCGTACCCCAGCCTGCGCCGTCGCCGCCGACACCACGTGGGACACCAAGAGGCCCTGAGCGTCAGTGCGCACCGGCACCGCCAGGATGCGCTCCGCTCCGTGCCCCTGGGGCCAGCCTGCAATGGGAAGGGACGTTAGACCAGTCGAGACCTGGGAACCCCAGGGCCCCGCCACCGAGTCCAGCATCCTCACAAACCCCTCCCCCACTGCGAAGGGAAGGGCATTCCGCTAGGCAACCCCCAGAAACTAGCCTTCTTCCAACCGGGAAGGGGCATTAACAGGGCCGCCACTCCCGACCCCCGCCAACCCCGGGCCGACCCCCTCTAGAACCCGCCCAGCCAAGAGCTCTGCACCCTGCCCCGTTCCGGGTTGGGGCTCCGCGGCTCCTCGCAGTTCCCCAAGGGACGGCCCGGTCAGAGCATCCTCCGCCCCTTGAACCTACCGTCCTCGGCAGTACGTGGGGCTGCTCCGAAGCCATTCCCGGCTGGCCCCCTACCCGTATGCCTCTACCCCTTCAGCAGTCCCCGCCGCCCGACTGCCCTCACCGCTCGCCTCCGGAGCGGCGAGGACTCGGCTCCCCCGGGCACTAGTGGCCTGTCCTCCGTGTACAGCTCCGGGTTAGCCCGCTGCCGGCCCCTCTCCCCGCGTGCCCGAGGGCAGGGAGGGTGAAGGAGGGTCCCTCAGATCTTCGAGGATCCCCTCCGGGTCGCCCCAACCAATCCTCAGGGCCCAAGGCGGCGCGCTCCTCACCCGACTCCTCCCGAGCGTCCCCGGACGCGAGCCGGGGCGCAGCCTCTCCCTGGCTCCCCCGGACACGCTGGGGCTGGCGCTGCGCTCTCCGCCGCGGGGCTTTCCCGGCCCTCCGTCTCCACGCTCCGCGTCCCGGGAGCCGCGAGCGCTCCGAGGCTCCCCGCAGCCCGAGACGCCCAGGTGCGCCGCAGGGCGCCCCCTGCGCGACCAACCCGGCCCCGAAGTTGGCCAACTTGGCCCCGGGCGGGGCGCGCGGAGTTTGCCCAAGTCAGGCTGGACGACGCCTGGGGAGGGGGCGGTGGGGCACGCAGGGCGGGGAGGAGCCCGGCCGACTGGGGTCGCGAGGCGTGAGGGCCGCGCCGCACCTACCTGGGGGGTCGGCGGCGGCGGCGAGCCGGGCGTCCGCGGGCAGCGGCGGTAGCAGGAGTTTTTGCCACCGCCGCCACCGCCGCCGCCACCGCCCGCTCCCCTCCTCGCGCCGTCGCCGCCGCGGTTCCCGGCTCGTAACGAAGCAGAGACACCCCGAGGCGGCGGCGTAAAAGCGCCGCGGGCCGGGTCGGGAGAGCCCCGCTGCTGGCCACCCTCTGCGGCGCCCCGCGCACTCGTGGCGCGAAACCTCGGAGGAGCTAAAGCCCGCCCGAGCATCCCCACCCAAAGAGTCCTCGGAGCACCCGGGTCTCAACCGTCAGCCCTGGGGCGCGAGGGGCCGCCTCTCCCTCTCTGTGCGCCCTGGGGCAGGATAGGGAGCAGAGCTGGGAAGGGGTGGGGAGGCCTGATTACTGGTCCATGGGGCTGAGCCAGGCTTTTTGACCAGTTAGAGACCCCAGAGGCTGAAAAACAGTTTTACCAGGAGGGTGCGTGCACCACAAGAGCCACCCCAAAGATCAACTTTTACCCTTAGAGAGAGAGGCAAGTTTCCCTCAGTCTCCAGCTCCTCTTTGCCTGAAGTCCCTCTCCCCCTCCATCTGCCTCCCCAACCCTCCATTGCAGCCTCTGAGCACAGTCTCCTCCACCTAGACCTGGGCTCCACCTGCTAGAGCTCAGTCAGGTTGCCTCCCTCACCTGTCCTGAATCCCACATGGGAGTCTAGATGCCTGGTCTTTGCACACCCCCAGGTTCTGCCTGAAATAGCCTCTCTACACTGCCCACCTTTCCCAACTCAGCATCCAAGGCATCCCTCTCCATCCTGGAGCCAGTTTGCTGTCAAAGCCCATTCCCAGCTGGACTCCTCTCCAGCACAATCCTCATTGCCTGTCCTACCAAGTCTGCTGTCCCCCAGCACAATGACCTTCCCTCCCCTTGGGAACCCACTCCCAAGCATGTGTCTGTGGGAACACCTCTGCTATGTGACCCCAGACTTCTGCCTCACTTCCCTGGAGGGTGGACACCTGTCCTTTTGGATTTTCTCATTCACCCTGCCCCAGGCCTGTGTGGCCAGTGCTTTGGGGCTGGCCTTGGTCAGGCAGGGCCTGATGACTCAGGTCCCTCCCTGCCCACCAGAAGGGCCCAGTCTTATGGGTAAAACACATGACTTACACAACTTGCTCTAGCTGTGATTTCATATTCTCAGTTCCATCATTTTCAGGACCCATCATTTTCAGAGGGCACTGAAGCTTGATGGCCATCTTCACCTGGAAGCTTTCCTCTGTGACACCTGAGGGTGCCCAAACAGGATCCAGCCCCCAGGCATGGTGAACATCTGTTGTCAGTGTTAAAAATGGTAACATTTCACCTAAGAATTTAGACTTCTGACTTCTTTTGAGAAATTGGAAAGTGTGACCACACTGGGCCTGCATTTCTGCTTATCAGCCATTAAGTGGGGCAAATGCCCTGCAGGTTGCTGTAGGTTCCCTTCCCTTACCCCCAGCAGGCATCCACTTTTGTAACCTCTGATGGTTCCAGAGAAAGTGGATGGTGATCAGTGTATGGGAAGAGAGATGACTCCAGAGCCAGGTATCCTGGAGGACTTCCCATAAGAAGTGGCATGGGTCGAACCCTGAAGGCTGAGGAAGCCAGGCAGCCCAGAGCTGGGTCCAGCTAGGTGCTGTCTTGGAATCCACGACACTTCCACTCATTCCCCCTGTGGCTGTCGTGCTTTCATCCGCCTCAAAAGATGAAGCAGCAGCCTCACCTATTTGATGAGGGTGATGTTCTACTACCTCATTTGCTTCCCTGCCAGGTTTATGGTGACTACCATAATCCTCCTACCACCACCATTATTTCTTTATACTGTACTTAAGTTTTTAAAGGATACTTTAAATCACTACCGTAAATGGGAAAGCCAACATCTTGCCATAAATCAAAGATAACTGCCAAAAATAAATACATGAAACAAAAAGCTGTTATCAAATTGTAAATACTATTGCCTGCAAAAGGCACGGAGGCTGAAGCTGATTAACAAGTGTTGGAAAAGTGGTGAGACAGACTAGAAGAAGCAAAGCCCTTTCCTTTGATGCAATCAGAAGGACAAAAGGAGAATTGAAAATGACCGACTCTCTCACTTCGCAAGTCGACGATATTTTCTGACGGGTCCATGTAACAAAATTATGTTGCACACTTTGGGAAACCAGCTCTCGAATATCTTTTTGGAAAGAAGGTTTGTCTCTCTGACACTCCTGAGTCACTCCTGGCAACTGCTCCTTCCCAAATTACCCCCAGCTTCTTGGGGCTCCACCCAGACAGAGACCCCTCATGAGTGGAAGGCAGACCACGGCCCTTAACCATCCCATCTTTAGTCCCTACAATGACACCCCTCTAGGCTGAGTGGAAGGACCAAGCACACATGCATCACAGTTTATGGTTGAATCCTCCATGTAGGGGGCCCTTGTGGACTCACTCATCCCAGCTTCCTGATCACTTGTCCTCAGCTCAAAAAAAAAAAAAAAAGAGTCACCCCTACTTCTTCAAACCTCCATGGTTCAGATCTCTCTTATTCCTCTTCTGGAAAGTGCTATCCCACCCACTGGTGCTTGCCTCTCTGTTCCCCCTTCTTCTACTTCAGGTGAAAGTGGAACACAGAAATCCCCAGTGGTTCTTTGTTCAAGTCTACTTATTCAGTCTAGATCCCAAAGACAACCCAAGGACCACAGAACAAACTCAGCTGGAACACTTATTAAGTGCATGTCATGTGTGTTTGATTTTAATTGAACTTGAATGTCCTTAGGTCTGGCTTTCACTCTCCTACTTGACAGTCCCTACCACTCCCTATTGTCCTATACCTGCCTTTTGTTCATGGTTGTTACCAGTCTGATCCCTGAAGGATGAGTTGCAACGCTGATCTAGAACAGCCCCATGTTGTGGGGAAGGGATGAGAACAACTCAGGGTGAGCTTGAGCCCTCCAGTCCCTTTAAAATCTTCCCAACAACGTGAGGAGCAGAAAGAGATGGGCACATTTCCTGGTCATCTTGGGTGTCATAAATCACCACACATGCCTCCGAGCAGGAACGTTAAGAAACGTTTCTTGCCCTGTGCCTGCCCAAGCTCTCTGGTGGGAGCAGTGCCCTGCGTTATTCTGAAAAGAAGCAGGGCTCTCAGCCCATTTCTGACTTATGGGCCACATGTACCAGCACAGACTTCATCAGAGCCATTCCTGTCCCCTGGCGGCCACACGGAAACTAGAAGTGCTTCTGCCCTTTGACGAGGTCACCATCCTTGGCAGGACCTGCCCGCACTGCAGGCTACAAGCAGATGGAAGTAGTGAGGGTTCGTTGTCCTCTCTCCCGACAAGCAAGCTCCCGGGGGTTGTGGGAAGGGATCTAGACTTTTCTAGTCCTCTGGGAACCCGTATGCTGAGCATAACAAGCCGTGAGGACTTGGTGACCTTGTCAAAGGGCCTCTGAAGACAGCAGTTCTGCCCCCCTCTGCTGTTGGCAAACAGCGGGTGCAGTGGCCCCGTCAGATGCACAGGCAGAGTTCTGGCCAGGAGCGGCCTTGGTAAGCAATAATGCTAATTAAACAGAATATGGTGGCCAGGTGGCCTTTGGGGGTGTGGTTCTCGCAGTTTCTTGAGCATCCCCGGACAGGGATCTGTGTCAGGCAAAAGAGGAAATGTAGGTGATGTCCAGGCAACAATTGTTTTCATTGCCATGTTTCACACAGAGGTGTCCCACCCCCATTGCAGTCGGTTCTGCCTGGAAGTAAAAAGCAAGGTGCTTGAGGTTTGGAGGCTTGGGGATCCTGGCTCATTCAACACTTCCACATGGAGACACAAGCTGGAGGCTCAGGCTCAAACTAAGCAGTAACGACCTGGGGAAAGATAAAGCTCAGTGCCCATCTATGACTGTCAACATGTGCTCAACATGGCAGAGAGGCAGCAAGTCCCAAGATATTTCAAGGAGATGTCTGGATGTGGCAGGTAGTGAGGTGCTGAGTCTACTTGGATCAGGGTCTAGCTGTGTCTGGCCTCTCACAGAGGTCAGGAGGGACATTTGGTCCAGGCTTCCCATTTGAGAAAGGCCTCTGGGTCCCTTAAGATGCCCCTGGATGCAAGTAACCCAGCCTGCTTAAACCATAAGGAAATGCGGGAGGTCTGCGGGTATGACAGCTCCAGAGCTCAACCAGGTAGCAGGATGACCAAACCACATGCCGGTGTCCCCGCCTCTCCCAGTTGGACCAGCTGACTCCCCTCTGATCTGTGGGCCAAGACTGGCTCACATGCCCATTGCTGAACCAGCTGCTGACAAGGGGCAGGGGTGTAACAATCTGGGGCAGAAACACGTTAAGGGTCAGCCCCAATGCCCCCCAGCACTTTGCTTGCCCTTATGTCCAAATGAGAGCATGGCACAGTCCCTGGCTTACCCCGTCTGTTGAAAGAATATGTTCTTCACTGGACATTTTGTTTATCTCATTCCCAGATGACATCATCAACAGAGCCTGGAGAATTAATTTCTTTACATATAAATCCTGTATGTAACTTGTGAAGGACACAGTCCTATTACATTGTGGCATTTTGTGTTCAAATCCTTTGTAAGTTTAACTGGACATTTCCTCACTTAACAATCTGGGGAATGTCAACCGGTGGCCCTGGCCAATGCCTTGCGAAACCCCAGGATCCCTGGCCTCCAGAGCTTTATTCTCTTTCGATTGCCTTCCCTTTTTGTCAAGTTCCTTCCACTGCAGTTCTGCCTAACCCTGCAGGGTTCACGGCATCTAGGATGTGGGCCTTAAAGAGGCCAAAGCTTCTGGCTGGGGCTGGCAGTAGCACTAACCATGGAATCCAAAGGCCAAGACCCAGTGGGAAGAAATTCTGGATGCAGGGTTGAGGGCCTTTGGCCATCACTGCTGCTGTTGGAGAGTCCCTGGGGACCCTCTGCCCCTCTGGGGGGGTGCTAGGAGGCCTCTCCCTCAGCAAAGTCCCCATCGCTAACAGGAGGGTGCTTCTTGACTATCTCCCCCCCAGTTTCAGATGGTTCCTCCTCTGAAGAAATGCTGAGACCCGACACAAAGTCTGCAGGATATTTAAAGTGGAGTCCTGCAAATTAGTGTCCCCATCTTTTGATCATTCAAAAAATAAATAAATAAATAAATAAGAGAGATATACCTGTATCTTTTCTGCAATGTTTTAAAGTTTTTTTTTTTGTTTTGGGTAAAATAAATCATCCCTTGCATGCTCTCTACAAATCTGGCTCCAGGCTGCCCCTCAGGAAAGGGCTTTAACCTTCACACTGTCCCCAAAGCCTCTGGCCATTCCTCAGGGCCAGTCCCAATGGATGCCTCTCTCTCTTCATACACATGACTCCTCTTCATCTATGTCCCAGCCCCACCCATCCTGGGCAATCTTACCCTTTCCCATGGGTTCAAGAGTCTATTCACAGACCACCCCAGCCAGGTCCATCCACCTGTAAATACAGTAACCCCTAGGCATCTCCATCAAGGTGTCTCAGAGACCCAGTTCCTCACAGCCCCCATCTCCACCCCACCCGCAGACTCCTGGGCTCACATCTGGCACCTCTTCTCCCTCCTGGGCCCCAGGGGCATCTGAGGCCCCTCCTTTCCCTTACGCCCACAACAAAGCAGTCATCGCTCCATCTACCCTCTCATTAGGAAAAGGAATCCGCCTCTCTTCCCTGCCACTCCCTCTAGCCCAGACCTGGCCACCTGTCTCTGGCACAGTGGCAACACCCTTAGGATCAGGCCTGAAATTGAGCTGTTGAGTCTAGTGACTTTCTCTCCCAAAAGTCAGATGGGGCATCTCCAGCCCCTTGCACACTGTGATCTCACATGGTGCCCAGTCTCTCCACTGCCCATTTCCTCATCTGCAGGGCAGGGACCACACGCCTTCCTCCCGGGGTCAGGAAGAGCTTGGGGCCTGGCATGTCCTCATTTTCAATGCAGGATGAACGTGAGAGCCCTCAATGCACACTGGCAGCCGAAAACATAGGTATTACTTTAGAATAACAAGGCAGATCTCCTAATGAGAGTGTTCCCTCCCATACCCTGTCAGTGTTGCCATCCTGGGCAGTGGAGGCCTTGCTCCCTGAGGGCTGCTGGGAGGGGAATTTCATGATGGCTCTCCAGGATATTTGATTTAAACTCCTCATAGCAGCCCTGCGACAGGTTGCTCGGGCTCTGTCAGTCACTTTCCAATCACGTGACCTTGAGAAACTTACTTATCCTCCCCATGCCTCAGTTTCTTAAACTGTATAATGAGCAGAGTAATATCACCTACTTCACAGAGTGGCTTGGAGAATTAAATGATTTAACACAATATGAAGCCCTCCATACCTTAGCTAGTTTTGCTCTCCATCACTCCCTGTACCCAGCTGTGCGTAGTTCAGCGTTGGCCTATAGATGCAAAGCTGTGTGGATTGGAAATTTTCCAAAGTATGTTGACCATGTGCTTTTTTCATATCATCACTGACTTTAGAACTAAACCTTGGCTGTACTGCAGGACATGGGTGACTGGGATGCCATGGCCTAATAAGGAACCTTGCTGAAGAATTGCACGAAATACTGTGATTGACAAAAAACAGCCTGGCACATAGTGGGCACTCAGTAAATATTTGCAGAGTGAATTTTAAAAAATAAGATAAATTTGAAAGACAGATGCTATGAAGAAAATAAAACGAGGTTCATGATATAGAATGCATGGGACAAGGGAGAGAGGAAGATGGAGGAAAGCTGAAAGCTGATCAGAGAGAAGTTACCAGGAAAGGGCAGTCTAAGCAATGAACATCTCAAGCAGAGACCAGCACATGTAAAGGCCCTAAGGCAGGAAAGAGCTTTTACTGCTCCAGGGAAAGAAGAGTGGTGAAGCCAGAAGGTAATGAAAGAAGGAAGAGATGAAGAGAGAGAGGCAACCAGGGGATCATAGATGAGGCAGGGCCTTGGCCTGCGGGTTGCATTTTGTTCTAAGTGGGAGATTTAAGTAGGAGAATGAAGCAAGATTGTGTCCATCTCAAAATGCTCTGGGAGCTGGGAGCACTCACTAGGACAATGGTGAGTCCTGGGGCTTCCTGGCCCCCTTTTCAGGACAAGGATCTCACACATCCATGTCCCGTGACCATCCCTGTGTGCCCTGGTCAAATATGACTGGCCAACATGGGCCCCACAGTTTCCTCTTCCCAGTGAAGACACTGGGGGCAGTGTGCCCTTGGGAAGCATCTCTATGTGCCAGGCTGTGTTTTGTCAATCACAGTATTTCCTGCAAGCCCGCAGCTCTGTTGGTGAATTAGCAGAGCTCTTAAATAAACTATCTCCCTTGATCCTTACTACATCCCACCAGGTGGAAATGTAACATTCCCACTTTCAGATGAAGAAGCTGAGCCTTAGAGATGATAGCCCCCAGGGACAGAGCCAGACCAGACCTCAGGACTCACTCCAGAGCCAGAGAACTCATCACCCACAAGGTGAGCTTCTCTGAGTGCTCCTCTGAGGCCTTCAGGGCCTCCTTCCTATCAGCCCCTGCTTTTTGCCTAAAGCAGTGGAGTCATTAGCTAGTGCTTATAAAGTCAAGTATCATAACTGATGCATAAGGGGCTGCCAACTAGCAGCCCACAGGGTTTTGTTTGTTAACTCAAACTATTTGCTAAGATTTTTTTAAAAATCAAAAGATATCTCATTAAAATATGCACCTCTCGCTTCTCTTGGAGAAAAAAAAAAAAAGCACATCTGGCCACACTAGGACTTACCAGGCCACAGGCAGGCTTGAGCCGGATCTGAGGGGCAGCACAGCCTTTAGATGCTTTCCTGACGTCATGGTCTCCACCCAGCTGGCTTCACCAAGGGGGTATCAGGGCCACCACCCTGCACTGCAGGGCCCACCTCTGGTTTCTTCAGATGGGGAGGCTAGAACAAGGGCTTCTGTGCTCAACCAGCCCCTGCATGGCCTTTGAGGCACCTGCAGCCTATGCGGGCAGCTCTCCAGCGCAAATTGCCTTTGCATCCCCTCCCCCATCCCAGGTTTCTCTGCTATGCTCACTCAGGACCTCCACGAGGGCCTCAGGTTGCTGGAACTTTGCAAGACACTCTTTTTCATGGTCCCCACCTGGCACCATTGGCCCCCTGCTGCCCACCGAGATTGTTCCCCCTGGCTGAGAATACAGGGCCCTCCAAAGATGAGTCTGAAAGCACAGGCTGCTACTGTGGGATACTGGGAGCAGAGGTGGAGGGGACCTGGGGGTGCAGGGTTTGGGGAGCACCACAGGAGAACCGTCACTTCAAGGTCTGGGGACTTGACAACAAGTTCATATGAATGGAAAGCAGGAAGCCAGTTCGAGGCACCTGATAGACGACTGTCCCTAGAGATGGGAGGCAAGAGTGTTCATTTGCACCTATGAACACGTGTGCACGCACACACACATACTCTCACACACACACAGTGCCACATACATGCAGTGATACATGTGCACAAACAAGCACACAGACGCACGCTGACCCCAGCCCACAAACACGCACAGACCCAGACACACAGACACTTGCTCCAGAGCCCATGCAGGGCCTTGGCCTCCCTAATTGCATTTCTGAAAATGAGAAAGAGGAAACTGAATGAGTCCAGCAGCACTGCTCCCCCACGGCAATTCCCATCTCCATTCTGAGTGGCCGCGGCAGCCCAAGTTCTCAGCTGAGCCCCAGACTCCTTAGCAACCCTCTGCAGGGTCCACACAGCAGCAGGTACCCAGCCTTGGCCAGCCTACGGGCTCTGCCATGTCCTGGCCTGCCCTGGCCACGAAGGCCGTGAACAGGACCTGCCAGCTCACCCAGGAGCCACTGGCCTGCTTGCCGGGGCAGCCAAAGCCCCCAAGAGGCTTTCTGTTCTCAGTCCCCCTCAGAGCACAGAACCCCTGATTTTCCCCATCATTACTGGGGAGAGCCCAATAGCCCTGCCCATGTCTCTGGGTAAATTCAAACCCTGTGCCAAGGGCTGGGCTCCAGCTTCACAGAGGCTCTTCCCTTCCCCATGGGGCTGTGCTGTGGTGTCTGTCCTCCTCCTGACCTGCACCACAGACCCTCTGATGGGGGGGTCCCTCCTCCAGCACGTGCCAGGCTCCCTACTCCACACAGGCTGTCAGACTGAGCCCAGACAGAAGGTCACTGCTGACCATAATGTTATCTTAAATTGTTGAGCAGCCAAATTACATTATCGGCCACCCTGTTATACCTGAGGTTGACTGAGACTCTAGGATCTTTTTAATGTATACATAGTAAAGCCTTCCCCCCACCACTGGATGTCGGCAATGAGAGATTTTGAACTCAGTTGCAGGATTCACTGGCTCTAACCTGTGAGACACAGATGAGGTACACAGCCAAGCAGTGTTGCAGGGCTTGATGGCTCCAGGGATGACCCAGCCCTGGTCTGAGGGCCCAAGGCCCTACTCTCCTGAATCTTCCTAGGGCATGGGAGAGACCTGAGAATTGCAGAACCAGGGTGGTGCTGGGCAGCCGGGCTTTGGGAGCAGCAGGCAGTGAGGGACCACTTGGCTCCAGATCCATCAGAGGCTCTCTGTCCCCAGGATTTCCCAACACAAGGCAGCAGGGACATGGATGCCTCCAAAAGGACAGACCTCCTCTCACTAGAAACTGGGCCTCAGTCTTGCTGGACCTTGGACTTCAGTCTCACTGGACCTTTGGCCTTGACCTCACCAGACCACTGGAGTTGCCTCCAGCCCTTCGACAGCCTCCCCTGGGCTGCAGCCTCTGTGCTCCCAGTGCAGCTCCAGCCTCGCCTCTCCCTTCGAGGGGAGTTTGAGGCTCCTGAGGAAATGCCTTCTGCAGAAAGCCTACTCCACCATGCAAGCTGTCACCCTGGAGAAAAAATAAAAACCTCCCAGCTTCACTTATAACAAACTTGGTCTGTTGTGCAACTTTGCAGTACAGAATGAGAATGTGCCCAATCTCCTCGCTGTTGCATAATTTTCCAGCTGTTTCAGGACCGTTTCATTCTTCGTCTGGCATATTTCACAAGACATATATAAAAATTCGATATATGTAAATATAAAGTGGAGCATATGTGTGCAACGAAACGATAAGTGTGAAGTGAAGGGAAGGAGGTGGGGGACCAGGGTTAAGCAAAAAGGCAGATGAAACAAGTGTAAACATTTTGAATGCCACCTTCTAGAAGTCTGGGAGAGAAAATGAACTTGGACTCCATTTAAATTTAAAGTGAGATGTTCATCCAGTAAAGTCAATTTCACCTTGGTGGTGTTTGATTTCCCCCCTTCTCCAGTCATTGTTTTGGCTTTATTTGGTTTGGTTTGGTTTTTTAGAGCAATCCCTGAAACTCCACCATTTTTGTAAAAGAAATACCATGGGCATCTTCTTGCCAAATATTTCTTAACAGCATCAACTGAGATGCCCTTGTAAGGGGCAGAAAGGCACCAAGATGACAGATCCCCTAAATGGTCTTATCATCCTATGCATGACCATCCACAGAGATGGGCTCTGTACCTCCTCCTGATGGGAATCCTCGGTTGCTGCTGGGCCCACTTGGGTTCTGTGTCACATAGAAGGAGCCTCTCCTCCTCGAGTCAGGATCTGCCCAGGATGCTTCCTCTGACAGGAAGCAGCTGAGCAAAGGGATCCCCCTGGCCAGGCCAGTCTGCCCAGGCCATAAGCTGGAAGCTTACAGGCAGAATCCTAACCCCAGGTGTGTCTGGTTGGGAAAACACAGTGATATTTTTAATTGAATCAGATACACACATATAAAAATTAGGAGATTATGGATTTGAAATCTAGATTCTTGTCTCCTTTTGATAAAATAATATACTCTGGCAACACTGGGCTCGCATTTCAGCATGGTAGCCAGAGCAGGGCTTGGAAAAAGCTGCCCCTTTCCCACCATATTGATTAACTCTTGTCCCAAGAACACTGCCTCACAAAGCACCCTAGAACCTAGTAGAGAAAGACAACAAGGGTTATCCCCTGGCTCACAGCTCTTCAGCCTGGCCAAAGCAGCTCTCCTGACAGGGCAGGTCTGCGGGGCAGCTGGGGCAGCTCATATGTGGGCCAAGGTGCAGGGACAGCAGCTCTGAGGGGGAGATCTCATGGAGGAGATCAGAGGCTTCTAGAAGGGTAAGCATGAATGCACGATGCCTCTAAGACCTGGGCTCCAAACTGGCCCACAGTTTGTTTCACCCACGTCTCTTGGCCACGTGAGACACATGGACAAGCCCCATGAATGGCACAGATATACTCTCTCCATCCTGGAGAGAGAAGCTGCAGAGTCACAGGGCAAAGGGTGTGAATATAGGGACGTGTAGTAGACTGAATCGTGTTCCCCCAAAAAAATGCATGTCTGCCCAGAACCTCAGAAAGGAACCTTATTTGGAAATGGGGTCTTTGCAGAAGTAATTAGTTAAGATGAAGTCATAAGGAATCAGAGTGCACCTCTAATCCAATGTCACCAGTGTCCTTATAAGTAGAGACAAGGGGATGGAGACACGCAGGGAGAACGCCATGTGACAGTAGAGGCAGAAATGCCAAGGATTGTTGGCAACCACTATAAGCTAGGAGAGAGTCATGGGACAGATTCTCCCTCAGAGAAGAAACTAACCTTGCTGACACCTTGATTTCAGATTTCTGGCCTCCAGAACCATGAAACAATGTCTCTGTTGTTTAAAGCCACCCAAGTTTGTGGTAATTTGTTATGGCAACTCTAGGAAACCACTACAGGATGCGTGAGGAATTGGGAATAATGATAAAATCTACCACAAACTGCCCTCTTGGATATAGTTACTCAAGACCCTCCCACTTGCGAAATACACTCATTCTCACCCAAGACACACAATCATGGCGTCAAGTTTGAAGATGAGAATCTCATAGTCTAAGTCAGATCTGAATGCAGCTCGCCTTGCTCCTGGGACCTATGCAACAAAAGGAGAAGCTGTTTGCACCCCTCCTCCCCTCCAATGTCTCACACACAGCCCCGATACACCGTGGTAGAACAGGGACAGATCACGGAAAAAACACTCCCATTCAAAAAGGAGGAGGACAGGAGGCCCCAAACAGTCACTGGTCCACAGCAATTCTTATGTCCTGTTGGAGAAACATTGCCAGAAACTGCTACCCTGGAGTAGGGAATGTTCTGGGATTAGGCTCCAGGTTCACTCCCTGGGCCTGGATCCTCAGCCCCTTGTTGTCAGTGGTTCTTGGCTCTACTCTCTAGGATATCTTTCCTTCTCCATCATTTTCCTTGGTCACTTCTGAGAAGGACACTCCAAAATATGCCCTTCATGGCAGCTGAATGTTTTGTCAGCCTGCATCTTGCCCATAACAAATTAGTGGCCCAGAGATTTTTTTTTTCCATCTTGAATAATCTCAGTCTCTTTTGGTCCGGATTGGTGGGCTTTTGCCAATACAGCCCTCTCAAAAATTGTGGATTTCCTATATATTTGATATCATGTGCCAAAAGCCATATTCACGATTCATTGCAAGACATGTCTCTCTCTGTACTTAATTACAGGTACCGTGGGAAACTCAGGCTGCTGCGGGACCACACCACTGATCTTTTAGTAACTTCTCGGCACCATTTAATCCTTCCAGAGGCCTTCACATGAGTGCAAGTGCTATGCCTTTGATTCACTCTAGACCCCCAAGCTATATCTTAATAGCCATGCCCTTGATTTGACTTTTCTCTCAGGCTGTGCTTAATTTGAGACTCTCTTATTGAATGGGGAAGCTGGAGATTAGAAATAGTTTTATTTTTCAACCCAGTAAGTCCCAGATTTTCCAGACTTTCTTCCTTCCCTCTAATTCTTTCTGAGATCTGGCCAGGTTTTTCCTGAGCTGTCTCTTCTTCGTAGTTCCATATTAAATGCAGACAGCAGGAGCTTGCTCGCGCCTGCAACATTCTACCTGGACACTCCCAGCCCAAGGCCACAAGTGTATTACGTACACCTTCCCTTTCAGCAAATGTTCTGCTACTCCATAACACATGCCATTATTTTCCCAGCCACCTATAACACTTTCTGGTTCCAAACCCAATGCCACATATTGCAGGTTTCTTATCAAGGTACCAATTTCTGTAGCAGTTACCCACTGCAATAGTAACACTGGATATTAAACCACCTTAGAACCTGGAAACTTAGAACAACAATAATGTCTGCTCAGGCCCACAGCTCTGCTCCCTGTATGTGCACCTTGGGGCCCAGGGGAAGCCCATCTCATGGAGGAGGTCAGGAGCTTCTAGGAGGCTGAGCGTGAGAGCACGATGCCGCTTATGGACTGGGCTCCAAACCAGCACACGGTCACTTCCACCCATGTTCCATGGGCCAGGGAAGCCACATGAATGGGGCAGAACACCTACTCCATTCTAGAGGGAGAAGTTGCAAAGTGATGTAGCACAAGGCATGGACAAAGAGACGGGTGTGGAACTGGGAAAGATATTAGATTCAATTTTCCTTATTTGACATTTTTCAGATTATGAAAGTACCAGTTGTCGTAACAAGTGAAACAATTCCAAATCATGTGAAAAAAAAGCAAGTATCTCTTCCCTGTGAGCCTCCCACTTTCTTCTCCTTCTGGTTAGAAAAGAATGGAGCATATGATGCACGAGGAAGCCAGGGAGAGTGAGGGGGAGATAGACAGAAGCAGGTAAAGGGCTGTCAGGTCGCCGGCACCTCTCTGGCCCTGCTTCCAGCCCTAGGAGGGTAGAATGCTCTTTCCACTCTGGGTTTCACGAATTACCCCCTCCACCATCCTCAACACAAAGTCCCTGGTTTGCTCAAGATAGTTCAGATGGCCTTCCCTTCTGTATTAGTGGCCTATGGCTGCTACAGCAAATCAACACCAAACAGGTGGCTCAAAATAACAGAAACGTATTCTCTCCCAGTTCCAGAGGCCGAAATCAAGGCATCAGCAGAGCCAAGCTGTCCCCAAAGACTCTAGGGGAAACTCCATTCCTCAATTCTCCCAGCTTCTCGTGGCTGCCAGCAGTTCTTGGCTTGTGGCTGCATCACTCCAGTCTCCGCCTCCTTGATCTCATTGCTTGTGTGTGTTTGTGTCAAAACTCCCTCAGTCTCCCCGTTATGTGGACACTTGTAATTGTATTTAGGGCCCCCTCAGATAAATCTGGACAATGTCCTCATCTCGAAGTCTTCAAATTAAATCATACCTGCAAATAAGGTCATATTTACACCATTTTGCAACCAACCAGCCCTGGCAAACCACGGGAGCTGCTCAAGACCACACCCAGAATTGGCAGAGGTAAGCCAGCAAGCATGGGATTTTGCCTGCCGTGAGCAGAGGGAGGACATCCAAGGAGAGGCAGCAGCATGGACAAAGTCAGGAGGTGTGACCATGCATGATGTGTTCAAGAAATTACTCCAGATTTCAGCTATATTGCCTCCTCAGGGACCATGAGGGATCACCAAAGAGCACAGGCATTTCCTCTCTGCTCTCTGAACCTACAATTAATTCCAAGCCAGGTGCCACTTTTTCGTAATGAAAATGTCTTTTATGGGTGGAGCTGACCCTGTAAAGGAAAACCCTGCTTTGATGAAACCAGTCCTTCAAAATGAAACATTTTATCAAAAGCCATAACACAATCCCCATGAAATTAAACCAGGAAGACAGACATTCTAAATGCCCAGGCGCTGGTTTTGATTTTTTAAATTGTCAGTTAAATTAAAGTTGGGCCATGGAGACTCAGCTCCCGGCTTGCCTTCCTGAAGGGAAATGCTCTGATATGCCTTTCAACGCATCTTCCTCCTGCAAAGTTCTCAGAGGTTGGGTGCAATTCTTGCCCACAGGGCTGTTTCAGCTCTAGGGCTGGAAGTCAGAAAGACACCTAGTGTACCAAAACTAGTCACTAGATAAGTAGGGAGCCCACTCCATGTCAGGACAGCAGAGGGGTCCCACCCAACCACAGGAAGGATCAGAGGTTGAGAAGAACTTGTGGCTCAGTCATGGTTATATAACAAGTGACAGAAACTGACTCGGGCAAAAAGGGAATTTATTGCTTGACAAAATTAAAAATCCAGGGATAGTTTGGCCTTAGACATATGAAATTATGTCCCCAGAACCCAGGTTTTTTCCCTACAACTTTCTTCCCCTCTTCCTTTGGGTCACTCCCTTCTTAGGCAAGAAGTCTCTTCATGGTGCCAAGAAGGCTGCTGCAGTTGCAGCTTCACATTCTCACATTCTCACAACCTCAGACACTGAGGGAAAACTGGTGCTGCCCCCAAGAGCTCAGATTGAGTCCCAAGTATCTGATGGGCCCAGATGGGGTCAGATGCCCATTCCTGAATCTACCATGGTCAAGATGGTGAAATTCACTGAGAGGCCAGGACTGGGCCATGTGATTCACCCTCTAAGCCAGGGCTGGGTCAATTTCACCCTAATTATATGACCCATAGTAAAGGGGTATAAGTGGCCACAAAACAGTAAATGTCCCCTGTACCACCCTAACAGTTCTGACTTAGAGTGTTCCTGTTAAGTCACAAAAGAAGTTAATCCTTATAACCTGAATTGCCCGGTTTAATGGCTGTATTAGTCTACTCAGGCTGCCATAACAAAATACTACAGACTGGGTGGCTTAAACAACAGTATTTATTTTCTCACAATTCTGGAGGCTGGAAGTCTGAGATCAGGGTACTAGCATTGTCCACTTCTGGTGAGGTCTGTCTTCCTGGCATGCAGACTGCTGCCTTCACTCTGTGCCCTCACATAGCCTCTTCTCTGTACACACACACACATCTGTCTCTAGTCTGTTCCTGTTTTATAAGGACACCAGTTCTATCAGATCAGAGCCCACCCTTATGGCCTCATTTAACCTTAATTACCCCCTTAAAAGTCCTATCTCCAAATAGTCACTCTGGAGGTTAGGGTTTCAACACCTGAATTTTGGGGGGACACAATTCATCCAGAATAATGGTCAAACTAACCAGCTAATTGTGTATCTCGACTGGGTCCTGTATGAGCATGGCATGAAATCCCATGAAATACAAACTTAGCGAGCAAGTAAGGAGCTGTCCCAGATCAAATAGGAGTTAAAGGTCAGGGTTACGACCTTGACTTTGACTGTCTCCTAACTCCTACAATTCTTCCTCCCTCACATCACCACCAGCCAGCCCAGCCTTGTTCCAGGACCACCATCATCCTGGGGGAGAGAGGAGCTCCGGCGCAGTCAAGGGCAGGTCAGCTGGTGCTGGGTCCACCCTGGCCTTGGACCCCAGCCCTAATGGCTGCACTCACCTCCTTTTAGAGTCCAGTCTCAGAATCCCAACCTGGGGGTCTCCTTGCCCCATCGAAGCCACCTGCCTCTCTTGCCTCTCTCTGTGCTACACCCTCACCCCTGGTGACTCCCAGCTCTGGCACAGCCCACCCTCATGGACATGGAAGGGTCTTTGAAGGTTTGTCAAGGGTGGAATCACATCATACATATCAGCATCTAACAGTTCACTTGCTGACACATCATAGCCATCCCTCCAGGCTGGTACCTCGAGGTACCTACCGCCTTCTTGCCTTCTCTTAGCAGCTGGTTGAAAGCCCATAGCTGCAGTTTGTCAACCACTTCCAAATTTATTGACATCTTTAGGTTGTTTGCAGGGTGTGTGTGTGTGTGTGTGTGTGTGTGTGTGTGTGTGTGTGTGTGTGTTACTACCAGCAGTCCTGCAATAAACAGCCTTATTTCCTTGTAGGCTGGTGCTTTTATTTCTACAGAATAAAATCCCAGGGTGGGATTGCAAGTTAAAGTTAATGTGTATTTTAAGTTTAACAGATGTCACTAGCCTTTTCCAAAAGGACCGAACAATTCTCACTTCCATCAGCTGTGTGCACGAGTGGCCCTTCTCCCACATCATTTTTGCTAATCTGATATGTGACCATGGCACCTCATTGTTTTAATCTGCACCTCCTGACCACCAGAGAGGAGGCTGAAGTGGTTGTGTGTGTGTACAGGCCCCTGGGGCACCCGATGGAGACTGAGGGGTCAGAGAAGGCTTTCCTGAGCTCTGGATATGCATTAACTGAATGAGACTGGAGAAGAGGGCGGGGAGGGGAGGGGATGAAGAGCAGGAGAGGCCACACAGAGGACTCAGCAACAGCACTCAAGTTGATTCAAGGAGAGCCGTGTGGATGGAGTGACTGGAGGACTAGGGCGGGAAGAGCAGCGGCCAGCGGTTGTGAACAGCACCAGGGTTGTGGCCTTTAAATGCCTTTAAAAGGGATCCCTAGGCTTCCCTGGTGGCGCAGCGGTTGAGTCCGCCTGCCGATGCAGGCGACACGGGTTCGTGCCCTGGTCCGGGAAGATCCCACGTGCCGCGGAGCGGCTGGGCCCGTGAGCCATGGCCACTGAGCCTGCGCGTCCGGAGCCTGTGCTGCATAACGGGAGAGGCCACAGCAGTGAGAGGCCCGCGTACTGCAAAAACAAACAAACAAAAATGGGATCTCTGAGCTCATATAAGCAACTTGACAGGGATTCCATTCCAGCCCAGCTCTGCTATCAAGTAACCATCACCTTAGGCATGCCCCTTCCCCTCTGGGCCTCCGTTTCCCTACCTGTAAATTTAGGAGATCAACTGGGCCAACACCCTAAGTCCTTTTAGCTCTAAGATAATCTGAGTGGTCCGGTAAAAGCCTGAACAAGCAGCTCCATCTTATAAACGTTAATTAGAAAACATGTTTAAAGGCTTTGGGAGCCCCAAGAGGGAGCCATGCAACAGAGCAGGTTTTCAAGGGAATTCCTATGAACCAGTGCTGTGACTTTGGGCCCCTCACTTTCTTCCAGGGTGTGAATGTGAGAGGATGGCCTCGGAGCAGTGGAGCCTCGAGACTAGGGTGGGACCCCTGTGGGGGTCCTTTTACACGGAGTCCTGCCCCAGAGGGTGGCCTGCTAGTCAGAGGGGGTCAGGAGTATACATCTGGAGACTCCCTGCTGCAACAAGGAATGGGGAGGGGACATGGGGCTGGGGTAAAGATTCCAAGAATAGGTGAACAGCAGGGCCATCTCTCAGCAGTGGTCCTCACCTGTGAACACTCCCAGCTGGCCCAGCTCCCCACCACTGCACCGCCCAGTGAGTGACAGAGAGAGGAATACAACCCAGCCCCTTCCCCAGGCAGACAGCACCCCAGCAGGGCAGGAAGCATCTTATTATAGAAATGGTGACGAATACGCTGGACAGGACACCTAAAGGTATTTAAAAGACACAATATGTGACATGGAAAGTAACCATGAGACTGCTTGTTACCAAAGGGCCAGCCTAGGTGAGGACACAGACAAGGTCAGCAGACTGGATGGGTCAGCCATGCTGGGGCCCTGAGGCCTCAAGACTCAGGTTCTCCCCAAGAGGAGACCCCTCAGCTCCTACTCTCAAACCGGCACCCTGCGTCCTGTAAGCCTCAGCACCTCTGGGCATTTCTCCTCTGATGAGATGCGTGAAACGGCCTCCAGTGGGTTAATTCCGGCTCTAATGGAGGTCTCCCCCTCCTCGCTGCCCAGATTATCAATGAAAAGGTTAACGGATTCCACACTGGGCCAACAGCCTGGAAATTTAAGGGCCCTGGCTCTCCTCTGTCCATATTCCCTGTGTCCCCCTGCTCAGACTGGAGAGATACAGGCACAGGCCACCAGCAGAGAGAGGCTGGGGTGGCCCAGGAGCCCTGGTGTGTGCAGAGGACAGAGAGCCAGGCGAGCACAGCACCATCAACATTGTCTTGGGTTTCGAGGGACTGGAACTCACTGGAAGGTCCCAGCTGAGCCTCATTGCCTCCTCCAGGGCATTTTCTCATCCTGCCTCTGGGACCAGGCCATTCTCTTCTTCGTCGCCATCCCGCATTCTCTCCTCTCTGGGCCACTGTCCCAGCCCCCTCCACCTTTGCCTTCAGATGGGGATGGGAGGTAGGGCAGGGTGGTGGGCTCTGCTGATACCATCTGAGAAATCTTCTGAGCCTCACTTTCCCCACCTGACAAATGGGCCTCATGCCCATTCAGGCTGACAAGCAGAGATAGTGAGGAAAGCGGTCTGTCTACCACAGCTCTCAACACGCAAGCTCCCCAGGCCGCCCCTCGGGCTGGGCAGGGGCTGGGGGAGGATGCAGGGGAAGGTAGAATGAGCCAAGATGGAGCCGCCAGCCTGGGGCAGCAGCACCTCAGGCTCAGGCCTCTGAAGCGAGGGGGAGCAGAGCCTATATGAGCCCCCATGAGCAGGGAGGGCCTGGGGTACCTGTCCCCAGTCACTCTCTCTGAGGATATGGGGCCCGAAATTATCGTAACCACACACAAACAGTGCAGTGACACACACTCAGGGTAACACTGTAAAAGTACTGGGAAGTGTCCATGGGCCCCCAGCCCATACCCATGCAGGGCCCTCGTCCTGCAGGAAGTGGTCCGCTTCTCCAAGCTCCCGAGTCACGCTCACTTCTGGTAAGGAAAACACACCTTGTCTCCCATTCTCCTACGCTAGCCAAACACTGGCCTGTGAAAGGCCAAGTGAGCAGATGATCCCCGTGCGTCTCCTTCTCGGCCCTGTGCAGTGCTGCCCAGGCGCAGCCTCATGTACCCTTGGCTGGAGTCAGCGACTCCTTCCCACGGCTCTGCATGGCCCAGCCCTGGACCTCGCCGGGCCTGAGACCCCAGTTTTATGAAACTAGGTGTGTCTACCCGACGCACAGCAAGCCAAACGCTATAGCAGAGAATGAGTTTATACGTGAGGCAGCCAAGCAAGAAGACGGGAGAAGAAATTTCAAATTGGGCTCCTGGAAGGTGAGGGGGTCAGGATATTTATGGGATAAAGAATCAGGCTGGTCTGAGGCATGAGGAACGTGGGGAAAGTTTATTGGAGATAAGAAAAAGGTGAGATAATCGTTGTTCTGCGCAGGTGCAACTTCGCGACAGGCTTCTCCATGGGATGCATGCTCAGAAGATGGCAGCGGTGGCGCACCCTGAGGGTGGAGTGTTCAGCCCTCTGATGTCGAAAGGTCATTGAGTGGACATTCGCAGGGGCCCAGTTGCAGGGTCGGTGGTCTTAATCAGGCTTAACTGGCTGGAGCTCGAACTAGACACAGCTGACTCCAAGTTCCTGGAAAACAACTCAGGCAAACATTGTTTAGGCTGCATGAGCTCTTGGAGGACATGCAAGTTTTTTTGTAGCAAAAATTAAAATGAGCTTGATCTGTGAAGGCAGGTTACAGGTGTAACAGATCTAACAGATGATCCCTCTCAGTTTCACAGGGAGGGTGCAGAGAGATGGGTGATACTCAGCCCAGCCCTCAGCCCGCTCAGGCCCATCTCGCTCACTCCCCTCCACTTCCCAATGTCCACTCCGGCACAGATAGGTGAGAGGAGCCCATGGGACCTCGAGAAAGTCTATTCCAGCCCCTCATTTCTGCAGGCTGGACTAGAACATCAGGAGGCTGTGAGACTGACATCGGAGCCCACAATGGATGGGTCAGAACACGTGAGAAGATGCACCGTCCTGCCTTTCATCCAGCCAGAGTTCTTGCTGCCCCACGATCCTGCCGCCCTCATCCCAACCCCACACGAAGGTCGTACTAGGCTCCTGCTCATCTGAGCACCCACCCATGCCCTGTGCAGGCCTCCAGGGAAGCCCCTGTGTGCCCCTCAGATGGGGTAGGGGTGTCTGACGCACATCTGGGTCACCAGTGCCTGGCACAGCATCAGCACATAATAGGTGCTCAGTTTATCTCCCTTCCTCGGCAGCTCTTTCCTTCCTCAGCTCATTCACCCTGGGGATCTTCATCCCCAGAGCTCAAATGCACAGCACCCTGTGGTTGGGGCTAAAGTTACCTGTGCACAAGTCCGGATCACACCTGGGAGCTCCTGGGGGTCTGAGGTCAGACCTGAAATCAGAGGCCTCAAACAGACCATTCACAAGCCCAATCCAATTCACGGGCAAGTTCGTTTGCCCCTACAGAGCTTTTGAATTTTTTTAAATGAAAGCCAACATGTAACCGTTAGGGAATGTGGTGCCTGAGTTGTGTCTCCCCAGAAATTCATGCATTGGAGTCCTCACCCTCAGTACCTCAGAAGTGACTGTATTTGGAGATAGTGTCTTTAAAGAGACATAAGATAAAATGAGGTCATATGGATGGGCCCTAATCCTATTCTGCTGGTGTCCTTATAAGACGAGGAAATTTGCACACACAGAGAGACACCAGGGATGTACACATAGACGGGTAACCGTGTGAGGACACAGTGAGAAGACCACCTGCAAGCCAAGGAGAGTGGAAGAACCAAGGCTGCCGCCACCTGGATCTTGGACTTGCAGCCTCCAGAAAGGTAAAAAAATAAATTTCTATTGTTTAAGTTCCCCAGTCTATGGTATTTTGTTATGGCAGCCCTGGCAAATAAATACAAAAGGATTTCACATGGAAATCTGGATTTGCAGCTTCTCTTGAAAAATCAAGAGTAGGCATCCAAGGGCCCATGTCCTGATGCAGTAACCGGCTGGAGCCCAGAGCCAAGAAACGCCACTCACTTCGTCACAGCTTACCCTTCCCTCTCCCCACATCCTCAAGTCCATTCTCTAGTAGGTCTGTGTCTTTATTCCTGTCTTACCCCTAGGTTCTTCATGGACATATATACACTACCAAACATAAGGTAGATAGCTAGTGGGAAGCAGCCACATAGCACAGGGAGATCAGCTCGGTGCTTTGTGACCACCTAGAGGGGTGGGATAGGGAGGGTGGGAGGGAGGGAGATGCAAGAGGGAAGAGATATGGGAACATGTGTATATGTATAACTGATTCACTTTGTTATAAAGCAGGAACTAACACACCATTGTAAAGCAATTATACTCCAATAAAGATGTAAAAAAAAAAGAGAGTTATTCAAATAAAAGGCTTTAATAGTGAAAAAGAAAAGAAATGCCACTCCCTCTCCACCAGGCTTGAGCTCCCCCACCACTGCCCTGGAGGGCCACTTGGCCTGGGGACTTTTGAGTTTGTGACCCCACCCCAGTGAAGGGTGGGTCAAAGTTATAGAGCAAAAAGCCAACCAGGAAACACATTCCTGCTGACCTTCCCCCCTCCCAGCATATCACAGGTGCGAGGGGCAGGACAGCTCCGCAGATGGTCCCTCCCCATCCCCAAGGCAATGACCCTGGTGAATTCCCTGACACAGAATTCCCAAGATAATACTGGTCTGCCACCAACAATTGTCAGGCTCTAAAGCCACATTTCCCACCCCAAACAGTTTCTCCTCCCATGCTCCCAACGGCTCACTGGTGAGCACCAGGGGCCCCCTAGACTGGCTGCTCCAGGAACCTGGTTCAGGGCTATTTCCACAAGGCCTCCTACTGCAAGTCAGAGAGACTTACAGAGCCCAAGGCAGTTGGAGCAGGCTCAGCCCTCTTTTCCTATCGCTGGACAAACAGAAGGCCTGAGGTGGCTTGGAGGGGACCCCACTCCCTTCCTTGGGGCAAACATGAGGGCTGCCTCATCCATGGGGCACCAGTCAATCTGGGCATAGCACCAGCTGCTTGCAGAAGCTGCCGGCCACTACCGGCAGGCCATGCTGGGGCCAGTGGAAGTAATGGCTCAGCAGGCTTGACGTCCAGGAAGCCGAGTGGTCTCCTGGGCCAGTGCTGCAGGGCGCTGCTGTCACTTCAGAGCCTCAGCACCCCCTACCTATACCTCGACACCTGTCAGTCAACTGTCCCCTGGGACTACCCCTGCATGGCCTCTCAGGCCACTCCCCTCACTGGTCCCACTGCCTGGCCACACTCTGGCTGCTCTAGGCAGGCTGCTGCCTCCCCCCTCTCACCCCCAGCTCCCAATCCACCCTGCAGCAGCCTGGGAGCCCACCTTCCTCCCTCGTCCTCCTGACTCCCTCTGCCCTCAGGGTTGGGCCCAGGTCCTTCCCTGCACTTCCAGACCTGCAGGCTGCCACCCCACCCGCCCTCTGTGTCTCAAACTGGCCTCATCTTCCAGCCCTCAGCACTGCCCCTGTTCTTGGAAGACACCTCGTATGACCCTGCCTCTCTGCTTTGCCTGGACTTCTTCCACCTGGAATTCCCACCTCTAGTTTCTGCCCCAATCCTACCCATTCGACAGGAGAAGAGGCCCACGTAAACCAGGGCAAAGATGCAGGGTCTCACCCATAGCCAGGGATGTGCAGACAAACCACCAGCCAGCATTTGTCACTCCTCAGCTGGGAATGGCATTGCCAGACCGCAGGAAATGGGTCCTCTCCCAAGCTGCTGCGGGAATGTAAATCAGGGCAGGCTGGCTTACTGAATCTACTTGAACTCATTTGGAGTCTTAAGTCCTTCCTGGGGGCAAGGAATACCTGATGTGTGCCCACCTCAGCATCCCCCACATGGAGAGGGAAGAGGGGGAGGGTCTCAGGATCCAGGTCTGTTATACCATGGTCAACAAGGAAAGCAGTGACCAGGCCCTCTTCTGGGTTGCTCATCACCCAGGGTGACGATCATAAACATGGTACCAGCTAGAAGGGAGAAGAAGAGGAGGCTTGAGCATGCAGTGGAGGCAGTGGAGGAGCCGCCCGCAGATTTTAGGGGGACTGAGCAGTTCCTTTCCCCCAGTTCCCAGCATCTATCCATATGCTGGAAGCAATGATCTCCTGCCTCTGTCATCCACAGGGTCCCCAACCACTGAGACTATATGAAAAAATGGTGGAGGGGCCTGTAGCCCCTTCATAGTACCTTCTTGCAGTGACCTGCCTTAAGGGATGTCAGGGCCCCACCAAGCTTCTGAACACAGACCCTGCTGGCCCCTTACTTTGACTTTTTTTTTTTTTTTTTGCGGTACACAGGCCTCTCACTGTTGTGGCTTCTCCCGTTGCAGAGCACAGGCTCCGGACGCGCAGGCTCAGCGGCCATGGCTCACGGGCCCAGCCGCCCCGCGGCATGTGGGATCTTCCCGGACCAGGGCACGAACCCACGTCCCCTGCATTGGCAGGTGGACTCTCAACCACTGCGCCACCAGGGAAGCCCCCTTACTTTGACTTTTAGGTTACCATTAAAAAGATGAGTCTAAAGGAAAAACCTATTAAAATTAAAATAAATAATCCATGTGCCCCACAAGCCAGAAGTTCTTCATACCCACCTGGGTGAGAAAAGTCTTGCCCATGTGCCCAAGGGGGGCTGTTCAAGATTGCTCCCTTCAGCGTTGTGTGTAAGAGAAGAATAATGGGAACAACAGTGATGCCCAATCAACAGTAGACCAGCTGAAGAAGCTGCCCCCCACACTGAGAGGGAGAACCTGCAGACCACCAGCACAGATTTCTGCTCTCACTGTCTATGTGGTGAATGCAAGTCACAGTGCTGCAGTGCAGATGATGCCATTTACAGAATGAAACAACA